>NW_025048283.1:0-750 GCF_018831695.1 Puntigrus tetrazona | reverse complement strand
TATATATATATATATATTAAGTGTTTGTTGTGACAGACATGCTCAGGGTTTTAAAGCTATATTCTCTGTAAAACAACTGTAGAATGACATTTATTGCAAATATTAATTCAAAGGTTTCAAATTTTATGTTTCTTTTAATAAAATGGTTTCTATCACTGTGATACAACATTAATGTTTTTTTAATAGAAACTGATGTGAAATTATTAGAAATTTAAATTTTATGTAATCATCATATTTGTGGTTTGCCATTTTCCTTACAATGACATAAACTCTTAACCTCACCTATGGGGTCATGCTTTCGCAAAACCAGTTTGTCTCTCAATCGGCCCCTCTTCGTATTAAAACAGTAACCTGTGCCAGCTGCACTCACCATCTGAACCAGCAATGTTCTGTAACACAAGAAGCCATAGGTAAATGTAAAGCACTAACTTCAATGTGTTTGTCATTAAACCAAGGAATAGAAACTATTTTTAAAGAGTGTTTAAAGAGACCTACCAGAATAAACTGTTCAAGTTAAAGGTAACAATTGTTAAAGGTAGCAGTTGTATAATGGTTAGCAACAGAACAAATAACAGTATTATACAATGAAAGGTATTATTCTCTATGCTGTCAGTTTGACCTTTTAATAATGTCAGATAATAAACATAAGACCTCAACATGGCAGCAATGTATCTTGCATGTACAGCACAGTTAAGTATGTAAACAAATGCAATGAAAATGTGGGAATACTCACTTAGATTTGCTCTTGGC
>NW_025048282.1:0-1756 GCF_018831695.1 Puntigrus tetrazona | reverse complement strand
AAATACATAATCGCCAAGTAACATCTAAACCAAATATTTGTGATATATAGTAAAAAAAAAAAAATGCGAATTTCGACATTTTTTCAGTGTGCAAATACACATTTGTACATGAAACTACTTGCTAGTTATTAGCCGCTACTCAATGCATCTGTTCTGCAGCCAAGACGTTTTGCCCGCAGTTATGTTGATTATGACGTGATATTTTTAGTTTTATATTATAGATATTATCATTATAGGTTTACTCACGGTTGACAGTTGTGAGAAACATTCTTTTTCTTCTGTAACCGTTTAGAAGTTACCGCTCCGAAATGTCACATTGAGCTCCTCTAAGAGTTTCCGGCTGAAGCCAATGCTTCCGGTGTCATGTGCGTCATCGGGACTTTGAGGGAACGCAAGTTATTTTGCTTATGGGTTGGCTTAGTTCTACGTATGTTATGTACGTCTTTAACATGTGGACATAAAAAATTAATGTGTGAACATAACAACTTTATGAAATAAATTAATGAATAAAAAGAAAAAAAAATAATGAATGAATGATGTCACTTTAAAATATTTAAAAACAAATATTAATGAAAGTATTTTCATCTGTTTTATTTTTTAAATCATTCAGATAGGGGATTGCAAGGATATCACTACATTAACCCTTTTTACATAAACAGTTAATTCTGCAGAAACAATTAAGTGACTATAGGCAAAACTTTAAGGTCAACTGATATAGAAAAGCTGTAAAGTCTATAAAGTCTGTAATTTACTATAGATAGCCTAATAAAATTTGATACTTTTTTTGTTTGCTTGTTTTGTTTTGTTTTTTTAAACAAGTGGTTCTCAACTTGAGAGTCATGATGATCAGCGGGCCTGCTGTTCTCATATGGAAAAATAAGTTGTGCAATATGTTTAAAAATGTAACTAGTTTGTATTGCAATTTTAAATTTGGGTTGATGAGACTTCCCATACTTCTCCTAGGATCGCCACCTTAACATGGTGGAGGGGTTTGAGTGACCCTAGGAGGTATGTTGTCTGGGGCTATATGCCCCTGGTAGGGTCTCCCAAGGCAAACAGGTCCTAGGCGACATGCCAGAAACAGAGCAGTTCCCCCATCCTCCCACCCCCCTTTTGGAAAACCCCCCCAAAAAATTCATAACGTTGAACGGTATGGCCATCTGGAGCCAGACCTGAGGTTGGGGCCCACGGGACCCGGCAGGGTCCAGCCCGAAGGAACGATGTGGGGCCAACCTTCCGTGGACCCACCACCTGCAGGAGGGACCATAAGGGGCCGGTGCTTTGTGGTTTGGGTGGCAGCTGAAGGCAGGGACCTCGGCAACCCAACCCCTGGACACAGAATCTGGTTTTAGGAACATAGAATGTCACCTCTCTCGGCGGGAAGGAGCCAGAGTTGCTTTGGGAGATGGAGAGGTACCGACTTGAGATCGGGCTCACCTCCACGTGCAGCTTGGCCTCCGGAACCCATCTCCTTGAAAGGGGCTGGACTCTCCACTACTCTGGTGTGGCCCGCAGTGAGAGGCAGCGGGCAGGTGTGGGCTTGCTTATAGCCCCCCAGCTTAATCGCCATGTTGGAGTTTACCCCGGTCAGCGAGAGGGTCACCTCCCTGCGCCTTTCAGGTTAGGGGGAGGTCTCTCACTGTCATTTGTGCCTACGGGCCGAATGGCAGTGTAGAGTGCCAGCCTTTTGGAATCTCTGGGAGGGGTTCTGGAAAGTGCTCTGACCAGGGACTCTATTGTTCTGCTGGGGTACTTC
>NW_025048281.1:0-2457 GCF_018831695.1 Puntigrus tetrazona | reverse complement strand
CCCCCCCCACCCCCTTCTGAACCAGTGGTGTTCTGTTGTTGGACTTTTGTGCTAGTCATGGTCTGTCCGCACACCATGTTCAAGCATAAGGGTGTCCACCAGTACACATGGTACCAGGACACCCTAGGGCGGAGGTTGATGATTGACTTTGTGGTTGTGTCATCTGATCTCCAGCCACATATTTTGGACACTCGGGTAAAGAGAGGGGCGGAGCTGTTGGATCCATTGGCGGGAGAGGAAGCCGGACAGACTCAACAGGCCAAAACATACTTTGAGGGTCTGTTGGGAATGTTTAGCAGAGACCCATGTCAGGGATCTCTTCAACTCCCACCTCCGGCAGAGCTTTGGTCGGATCCCGAGGGAGGCTGGAGACATTGAGTCCGAGTGGACAATGTTCTCTACCTCCATGGTCGACGCAGTCATCCGGAGCTGTGGCCGTAAAGTATCTGGTGCCTGTCATAGTGGCAACCCCTGAACCCCGTGGTGATCACCAGAAGTAAGGGATGCCGTCAAGCTGAAGAAGAAGTCCTATCAGGCCTGGTTGGCCCAGCGGACTGCTGCCTGGGTGATTGTGGAGGCAAAAACTCGGGTCTTTGGAGGAGTTCGATGAGACCATGGAAAAGGACTATCGGACGGCTTCGAAAAAGTTCTGGCGTCTTCCTCTAAGCAAGCAGAGGCCAGGGAACCCAGGATAGACTGCTGCCCCCGCAACCCGGCCCCAGATAAGCGGTAGAAAATGGATGGGTGGATGGAGGCTTCCCATTTTTTTTTTTTTCATGTGAAATTTTCAATGCAGAATTGCAGTATTATTAGATATTAGACTTTTTATTAGAATTTATTATGTTGTGTTAGGTCCTATTTTAAATGATTACTAATAAATAGGCTAATATAAATGTGATTAAGTCATATGTTCCATTTCCAGGGAGCACAAATGTATATCCTCTATGCAATGTAAATGCATGACGATTATAACAATACTGGCACAATGACAGCCAATAAAACTCAAACTTCAAACAAAAACTTCAAAGAGCTCTAGCATTGATAAAATAGCGGCTGCATGCTTATAATAAGCACATTAGTCTATTTGTGTGGATTCTAAAGGCCCCAAGTGTACTTACAATGAAGTTAATTTTCATTTTTCAAAAATGAAAAAGAAATGTGAAATCTTTGCAGTAATGACAGCAGTGAGAAAAGAGAAATAAAGCAAGCAGTTAGGGAAGCAGCTGATCAAATGTTTTCTAGTTCTGCAATTCAGTATGCTACTCCAGACAATCATCATGTTTATCTATAGCACTTCATAATATGTATTGCTTTAATTTACAGTATTGAAATTAAAACATTTTTAACATTTGTTGCTTTCATTAATCCTCTCCCATGGCCTTGTGGGATAACCTTGCCAGAAATGGTAAGGCTATTTTTTGCCTTTTCTTTTATGAGAATGAGTAAATTCATTCTTCTTTTGTTAGATAGGCTTACTGTTTTTTGCGTACAGTATTTTTTTATTTACATCTGACCACAGAAGGCAGAGACCCAAAGCACAGCTATTACATAATCACCACAAACCAGTTTTACTATATTAGGGCCTTAATATACAGCAGTCATTATTATAATTATCTTTATAGTTATTAGCCTTGAACAGACCATAAGGTAAATCCCCAATAACAAGATAAAATTGTAATGCTGTGTAAGCAGCAAAGACATTCTTTAATTGGTGCTATAGCATAAACGGAGAAAAAAAACAGGTGTAAAACTACAGCTGTATAGTTGTAAAACTATAACTAACACTAACACTATACAATGCAAATAGGCAAAATTATATTTTTAATTCTGAAAAAAAGTTAAATAAAAAATAATAGTACATTGAGTATCTCTATTCTGTATTAAAGTCAAAGATGTTAAAGGGCCTGGAGAAAAGGGGTCCACTTATAAATATGGTGAATTGTAGTGAAAGCGCTGTTCTGTACACATGTGAAATTATAATTTGGTGCATTCAGTCTTGTTTAAATACGTTAGTCAATCCCACAACACCATGGTGTATGTGACCCTAACTCTGTCCTTGCTGACCAGCAGCTCATATCCAAGATTTACCAAGGAGGCAGCTTCTCTATAAAGAAAGATGACTGGTAGAGGGGAAGCGATACTGCCAAAAGGAAGACCGTCACTGGGTTCAGGAAATTAATTGTTGGATGGGCCACACTGCTACCAGCTGGCAGGATGTGTGTGAAATTGCCTGCGTCACTAGCTGATGGTTCTGTGAAGAGGGACCTTACAGTGGCAGAAGAAGCATTTCATTCAGCCTGCTAAATTAGCTCACATATTCCCAGATTTTATTGACGGAACCACCCTGCTTACTGACATTGACACAAGAAACATGTCATCACGGCATGCTGCAATAGACACATGTGCAAGAGAGAAGGTGCCAGAACAGATCTGCCAACAAATTATTTTGAAATGCCA
>NW_025048280.1:0-2809 GCF_018831695.1 Puntigrus tetrazona | reverse complement strand
TTTTTTCTGAAACTGAGGTTCAAAATTTGTTTAATGTTTAATTCACCTAAATAGTGTCTAATAGTTTCAAAATAGTTATAATATGTTAATATATAATATCTATGTAATGTATATACATACATTATGTATATATATTATATATATACACACTCACACACACTTAAATTATTAAGAAAATTGTTGGTTGGAGAGTCTTGTAGACTCACACAGAGTGTGCTCTCAAATCACATTCTGTCCCTGATAGCTTGACTGAGTGGGCTGTGATGTCATACGGATGTGCATCAGGTTGCCATGGCGATGGTAATTCAGAGAACCAGATGATGTTGTACCCTCTCATTGAGTCCTCCATATGTAACAGGTTTCTGAATTAGAACAAAAGCATTTCATGCAACCATTTTTAGAATACTACTGCAAAGTAAAAAAAAAAAAAGAAAAAAAAGTTTTTATAGAAGAAAGCACTGCCTTCCGCTTTCAGGTGTCCATGAAAGGTTAATCTTGAAAAAAGAACATTTCTCAGACTACAGGTAAGAAAATACACTGAAATATGTTATTAGATACAAGACTGGGCTACTAAGAGCTGGGCTACTAAGATGGATTTTACAACAAAATTTTACACATTAAAAAAATACCTGAAAAAGAAGGTAACTCATATCTAACCAGTTTGCAAAAATAAATAAATGAATACTAATAATAAGTAATATAAATTAATAAATATTCCTCTCGCATTACTCATCTGCATCTTATGAGCACAACTCTCACATTACCACTCATTAATGCATTAGTACAGAAGTGTCAAATGCCTCAATCGCAGTCTGTGTGGATTTAGTTCTCATCAATGGATGCCTCTCCCATCTGTCTTCCACTTTCGGAAGCCTCTCTCCTTTCCGTGACGCAAGCGGGAGTGGGAGTGGGCTGCCTCCTGTTCCCACTGAGGGGAGAGTAGGCTGCTGACATCTGCCATGAGGAGAAAGAGTAGGCATAGAGAAAAGATGAATGAATGAAAGGAAGAGGGAGGGCAAAATAAAATCAGTCCACTCGTAGTCTTACAGTTCTGCTGGAGACCTACTGTGAAACCATGGAATGGTGAACAATTAAAAATGCTAATGGTCTGCTGAAAATGATCTGAGGTTGGTGGAAAAACTGTGATTGCTGGTAAAAAAAAAAAGAAAAAAAGTGAGATGTAAAAGAGTGAGATGAGTCACCTCAGATTATAATTGCATAGCATTTTTTTCATACCAGCTCATGACCATCTAAGGACCATCTTAAGCTCAAACCAGCTGCCATGCTTCAAAACATGCCTAACCAGCATATACATATTTGTGTAACATAAGTGTGATTATCAATATTCTTCAAAATAACGCATTTTGTGTTCAGTGGAAGAAAGAAACTAATGACAGAATGTTCCTTTTTTCGAATGAGGGGAGTTTGTTGGGGTTGGGGGTTGAACTATCCAGTTTCAACCATTTGTTAAATCCTGTTAAGGTAAAATTTGACACCTTTTGTCTCCACTCCATCCATCACCTAGCAACTGATGCCAAGGTTACAGGAAGTAGCACCCCAAACACATCCGTGCCTTTATTAACCCAGCCGTAGATTAGTCACTGGAACACTTCTGATTGCTTCCGCTCTCCATGTCTTGTAGTTCTGACATTGTATAAGCATTGCTTCCCATGAAGAAAGACTTGAAGACATTTCAATCATTTTCATGCAGTTTACTGAAGTGTTTACTATTCTTCTCTGATTTTATACAGTATGTCAGTAAAAGCGGATAAAGAATATGCTAATTTGTTTTGCCCTAGGATTTTAGCACCATTATAATGTCAGGGACTGGAATAAACCAATTATTATAAGTATTCAACAAAGGTGTGAAACTCAACCTACAAGTTTGTGCTACAGATATAAATTATATCTCAAATCATGCAGCTTGCCGCAAAGTACTGTGCAACTTGTAAAAGCAAATGGGCTCTAGAGGAAAATTATCCAAAAGAATCGTGCAAAGATTATGTGTTTTTGTAAGCCAAAATTTCTATCATCCTGAAGTCAGTGAGTTTATGATTAAATAGCTGAAATATGGTCTGTAGTTAATAGCTTTTAATTGTTTTGAAAAAGTGGCTAAATGGGACTGCAGAGGTTGTCATGGACATTAAATATCATCACATTGAACATATACTCTCAAGTACTCACTAGTCTGCTATAATCGCATTCTTATAAATATCATAAAAATTTTTTTTGTTATCGGAAGCTTAGAAGTGATGCCGTTACTATTCAGAGAAACACATCTTTTGACACACCACTTATCTGCTACATCAACAATCTACTCTACCTGATAGCTTGATATTGTTTAAATAAAACATATAATTGATAATCACTATGTAAAACTGTGGAACAGTTGGAACAATCCAAACCTTTGCTCTGAATTATTTTATTAAAAGGCCTATTTAATGGCATCCAAAAAACATTTCCATTTTCCCAACAGTTTCCATTTTGCTAAACAGGACTTTATTTTATCGCATGCACGTCACAACTGCACATCATTTTTAACCACTAAAGCTGACATTGCTTTATTTTGTAACCTTTGAGACAAGCAGTATGCTGATATGCACACCCACACATTCTTTAAGAGGATATGGTCATTTCCTGTCACCAGCAATATCATCACACTTTAACAAAATTTAACAGAAGTCATACAACTTCGTATATCACATCATGGCAACATCTGCATGTGCAAGTCATGATTTGTACTATAAATATCACTGACATTTGACTTTGGTGTTAAAATGGAAAAAGTTACCTAATGTTTTGCTGTCTT
>NW_025048279.1:0-962 GCF_018831695.1 Puntigrus tetrazona | reverse complement strand
TTTTTATTTGCACATCATCATAAACAATACATTTTTTAAAGTGACTCATCTCTGCTGTAAATCCACACATTTGCATGTGTTGTTTGAAAAGAAACATGGATAGGTGCTATGAAGTACTGGTTTGATAGAGGCGTGTTTCCTTTGTTCTCTAAAGATCTCTCCTGGACCAGCATTTTTAGCAGTGGTAGTTTTATGTAAGTCTGTCCTTTTTTTAGAGTGCTTGGGGAAGAAAATAGCCATCTGGCATTCTAAAAGCAGACTCTTGGACGCACGGTGCCCACGCTTTCCGCCAGTGGGTCAGTGGGTGAGAGAGGGAGGCAGACCACAGGGGAGGAAGAGATGGGCTGAACGGGTCCAGAGAGCGGTGGGCGGTGTGGGCTGTGTGCACCTGGAAAGTCAGTGCCGTTCAGGACAAGTAGGCTGAGAGCGTTTGTGTACTGCAACAAGGGTGTGAAGGTCACAAAGCTCCACATGTCATCAGTTTTTTTTAGTTCTGTTTGGCACAAAGGGAGCCCCAAAAAAGCACTGACGTGGAATGCAACAGATTTGTTTGATGTTGTTGCCATTTATTGACTATGATGACAAATACGCAGGCTTAAAGTGCAATGTTCTCCGAAAATGGGAAAATAATATTGTTTTCTTAAAATAAATATTACTTACAACATGAATGTGTGTGTAAACATTACGTGCATCTTTTAGCATATTATGTTCATTAGCTTTACACAAACATTATGTGCACATTGGAGACTTGTTTATTTGTAGGTATTTTACATTAATATAGCTTACTTGAAATGTTAGTAATAGTATTAAATAGCTAGTATGAATAAGCTAAAAAAGTGAAAAAAAATCTTTTGCTATTTTTCATAACAAAAATCAGATTTCTGTTGTACAGTTCTTAAATATATACAGCGATAACCTATTTGCACACTCTTTTATACAGGCAAATATATACATACACAATA
>NW_025048278.1:300000-468072 GCF_018831695.1 Puntigrus tetrazona | reverse complement strand
GATGAATATGTTTTGAATATCAATGTAGCTCTCCAATAACTGAACCAGTGTGAATCCTGTAGTGTTAGTAATCACAGAATTCTAGCCTACAGCTGGCAACATGTGACCCAATATATGACCCGGATATAGCCAATTGAAGTAACAAGTCTGCTGCATGCTTTATTCCCAAACAAGCTCCCTATTATATTTCCCCTGAACCAGGTGCCAGGACTTGGTCTTTTGATTTTCACATTTCTTACATGGGTATTATGCTGCACCTCACGGATTGCTCAAGCAAATGGAGTAGAAATGTCAGGACACCCCAACCGAGTCTGGGCTCTCTGCTAGGTCTTCTCAATTCTGTCACCTGTAGAGTTTCAGCCCTTTTGCCATCGTTGCCCCTGGGCTTGCTTAGCTGGGGACACTTAATTTCCTAGTTGATTATCATTGGACGGATTGCACAGATACTATTCAAACTGAACTTGGCTGAGCAATGACGTGTCCGAATTCAATAAATGAAATGCCTTAAATAAATCAAAACAGTGTGAATATGGTTTCAGCTATATTAATGCTCTACACTCCTGTTGTTTTATTTGAAGAAGTGCTTTGACACAACATGTATTGTGAAAAAGCCTTTTGTAGTCAGATTGCTTAGCTGGTTTGGCATGCTTGCTTGCCAGCACTTGGTTCTTAATTAATACAATATAATAGAGTTTTTGGTTGTGATTGCTTTACATAGGACCCCCTAACATCCAAGGTTGACATAAAGTTGAACATGACTGACTAAAAAGGAACATTCTAAAGCATGGCATGTAACCCTCATACTTTACATGGTTTTGTTTAGGACTGGTAATGACAGATGGGGGGCTCTCAGCCTTGATGTTCTAAAGCTTAGTTTACAAACCGGTTGTGGAATAATTTTTAAATGCTGGGCACATAATTAAAAAAAAAAATAATAATCTTTTATTATTTCTCCAGAGTAGTGTTTCATTAGCCTCTCAACCGGCTTTTGATCACCAGGGAGTGAAATGGTACAGGACAGAAACAATTTAGGTAAACCGATTTTTTTGTCCTCAGGATCTGTATATCAATGGATCATACTATGTATGGGGATGACAGTCCAAATCTTGTTTTCGTGCAGACTACAAGAAGTTACATATAATGAGGTACCTTATACTCAGTTAGACGTCAGTGTTACATAACAAACCCAATGGTCTTTTTCTAACAGCTGTTTGAGTAATTTCACTGCAGCAGGATGCAGTCAAATCATGTGCAGCATATATAGAGACGCAGGGAATACAAACCAATGACTGTATCTAATGCAATGATTCAATAGAAAGCGTGGTTTGTGTTTCCATAGAAAAATAATGGATGCACATTTTCTATTGCTGCCTTTTCCATGTTTGTTTCACAAATGTCTAGAATTATATTGAACAAAAAGATTGTACTTTGGTAAATTTTGGCGCTTTTAACAGTAAGGTCACTTTCATAGATTATGTTTCATAAGGTGCATAATGATACTAATCATAACAAATTATTTTTAAATGTGGTGGAAACAGTAACAATGTTTCAGAGAAAAAGGAAATGTTTACATACACTGTAAAAAACAATAATGTATTATTAAAGGAAAAAATAACGTGCTGCTGTGAGTGAGAAAATGTACTTGGATAAGTTAGTTTCTGAAGGTCCACAGAAACGACATTATATGCTATATGATTAGTATGCATCAGTATATGCAACCGAAATAGAAGGCTTAATATATGGGTATGTAAGAACATAATTTCCATTTAAGTCCATAATTATAGATCCAACCTGGACCTCCATAATTATGATCCAACATATCAGTTTCATCCTGTCGGAAATGCTACCAAAATTCTGAGATTACTGTAAATGAGTCATTAAGAAAATTTAATTGCTTTGTTGTTATTATTGCTGAGGATATTATAATCAATCTAGTATTATTACCTACTCACTATCAAAATGTACATATCACTCCACAGTGTTATCTATTCATGGTTTCTGGCTTGATATTTCTGGATTATTAAAATTAATCTTTCTGTTTTCTGAGGTTCTTGGCCAGTGAAAGGAAATTATGGTGCTAACAGCTCTGCTTAAAGCTAACGTAGGCACATTATTGTATTGGAAAACACTTAATGATATCGACTGGCAGACTTGCTGTTATCTCAGACTCTTTTCAGTAGTATTCTGCACAGTCTGTATTGTTGGGTTTTTTTTGTTCACTAATTTACTAGCCTATATATTTTTGTATTATGCAAGGATTTGGGATTTACCCATAGGTGCCCTGATGTTATAAGCATTTATATCAACAGCTGGCTCAGATACAACAGCTTTCACCCCTTTTAGGAATATATGTCATTAATCTTTCACTGATACAACTGTTGCAATGTGTTACTAAAAATTTACTTTAGAAGGAGTACATTTTAAGGAAAATGACGATCAGATATTGGCAGAAGTTAAGCATTATGTTACTAATCAGCATCCACCAGTCGTAGTAAGCATTGATTCATCCATTAGCTTCTAAGCTATCTGATGAATATATAACAATCTGAGCCCTTAATCCTTTTTATAAAGGACAAACTAATTAGACTGAAAGGTCTCTTTTGCTTTTGATGTACTTAAGAAGAGCCTCACTTCCTTTCATACTAACACGCACATTTACGCCTTGCAATTTTAATGTCATCTTATGACAATTCCTCGGATCTCGATATGAGATCATTGATCCTGATATTTTGGCGCTGAAGTCCTTTTTTGACATTTATTATCTGATATATCCATTATGTGTAAATGTGCCTCCATTATAGCTGTTAGCTTGACAAAGAACGGCCTGTATTACTGACGCAGAGTCCTTGTAATGTAGGCTTTCATCAGAGATGAATGAATAGAGGGTTACAAAGACCTTGTGAGGAAAAAGATGCTGAACAGCACTGCCACACAAGTGAGGGTTTTTGATTGCGTGTGAAAGTAAAATGTATGAGCGAGGTGGGGTGCAGTCCTCTCTGTTATGATTAATCTATTTAAGGGTCAAACAGATACTCATCTGTGTCACAGCAGCAAGTGACCCTGTCCTGACCTTGTCCATCTCTGGTCAAAATTGTCAGCATTTTTCTCACAAGCTTGTGTCTCTCTGCTTAAAAGAGACTTGTAAAGTAGGTTTTATTAATGAACACCCCCTTAAATTATTTATGTAATTCTGTGCCTATTTACCATATCAGACACTTCTCTTAGACAACTCTCCGTGGGCCTGCTGAGAAATAGGATCAAAATTTCTCCTGCAGAAATCCCTGCAGTGCACCAGGGCAAACATAGCTAGAGCAAAGACTGAAGACTAGAGACATTCACCAGGATGTGTAGCAAAATGCCCTGTTACATCAAAATGAATGGAAGAAAATGCATATCTAAATTATTATTGTTATTATTATAATTATTTTATTTCTGTGAAGTTCAGTATTTAATGAAATCATCTGGATGGTTCAACAAGTTTTAATCAACACGAACAGCAGTTAGCTCTATTTTGCACATTTACATTTGCAAAAGAAAAAAGAAAAAGAGATGAATTAACTGCTGTAATGAATGTTTTATATTGAATGTTATTTGATGATTTCTTATATATATCCAGTCCACTACCATCAGTTAGACTTTTCTTAATAGTTCTTGGGCATTTGTCAAAAGAAAAAAGGAAACTCTGATGTGATGTGAAGTACTAATTTAGCCATGTACTGTATATAATAAAAATATATGACTCGTGCTTACTGTAGCTGTATGCAGTCTGTTTCAGAAAGTATTCATCTTCCCCAGCTCCACCTGTGTAGATCTGCTATGAGGTGATTTATGTATGCTATAAGGCAAGGGTTTCCAAACACGCTTCTGGAGCCACCCCGTTAATGCACATTTGCATGTCTGCTTTATCAAACACACTTGATTCAGCTCATCATGTGTCAGAGAAAGCAGACATGCATTATTGGAGAGGCCAGTAGCAAGTCTTTGTACTTTAAAGATTATAAATAGCAATCATATTCTCATTACTGACAAACTTGAGTCTATTTTTAAAGGGAACAAAAATGTCACTTTAATGAATCCTTAGCTAGCTTTGTGAAGGCAGTCAAAGTTTTGGCAGGATTATTTAAATATGGTTTAATTCTCATGGGTTCAAATTCAATAAAACATACAAACTGATTACATGTATGTGTGTATAAAATCAAGATTATGACACATATATATATTATTATATATATATATATATATATATATATATATATATATATATATATATATGCCTTTATGAGGATATCAAGACTGTTTATCGTTATTCTCTTAGTATTTATTTATTTATTTGTAGCTACTTCAGCATGATGATTTTATTTTTTATTTTTTTGCTAGATTGTGAAATGTTTTTAGCTGCTAGACTGCCATGTTACAATGTACCCCTCAAATTACAGTCTGGCCCACCTATGCAGCATGTTGTTTACATTTCAAATTGTATGTTTTAGAGTGAATGAAAAAGAAAACCCTGAACACAACAAGTGAATGTACTCCACCTGGAAAAGTCTGAAAAAGTGCTAGATTGTGCCCCACACATGTAAACTTTAATTGCTGTTGAAATGTCACAAACTCAAGAAAGATCTTTTTTTTGTCTCATTTTATTGTTTCAAACTATAGACAGACAGTTATTTTAGTTTTCCATGTGGAACTTTTTAATTTTTTCATAGTTTTCCTATTACAACAATGACAACTCATTCTTATTGATTTGGGTTTGGAATTGGTAAATTCAGTCTACAACTGCAATTTGTTCTCTGAAATAACTGAGAACTTTTTCATAGATTTACTTATTCACAGATGATTAACATGCAAGCATAGAAGAAAAACAAATAGAGAAAGTAATTATTTTTATTTTTCAGTTAACGCATAACCACTTCACAATGATCAATAGTGCAGACTGTAGCTGTTATTTTGGTATCATTTATTCTGTATTGCTAAAGACTCAGCAGGACAGATAATTTAAAAAGGAAGATGATTCAACGTAATATCTGTGCACAAAAACATCAGCATAAAAAGCAGTCGCTCTGTCAATAATCTGTTGAACATCAACAGGCTTTACAATTATTTTTGCATGTTGTACTTGTAAACTGCAATCAGTTCACATTAAATTGAAATGTAATTTTTCTTCTTTTATTTTGGCTCTCAGTACATTTAAGCCCAGCATGGCACATTGTATTTTCTGAGTATCATATCATTTTGTATTCAAAACAACTGGTAAACAAACATTGTTTTCTGATACCTTAAATTCAGTGTGTATAGCTTCTGTGTAACTACACAGTAGCAAAAGTGATGGCATTTGAAAAACAAGTATCTTTTTGTGTGCGTGTGTGTGTGTGTGTGTGTTGGGTGGATGTTTGTAGTGACCACCTCAAATCTAAAAGTGTCTCTTTTTTTTTGAATGCCCTTCCATTTACAAATTTTATGCAATCCATTTATATGCCATCTAATGTAAAATTCTCAACATCCTCAGTGGGTCAGACCAGTATCATTCAATCAAAACCATCTGGCTCACCTTGGCTGCTCTTGTGATATTTGCATTCTACATAGATGACTGCTGGGCCAGCTGAGCTGAGACAACCTGTATCATGTGCTCTGATGACTCAGATTACGAGCACATCTGTGGAAATGTGCTCTGATCTCTTCTTAACCAGCTCAGGAAAGTTATAATGGGTAAAGATATAAGAACTGAATGCAGACTGAAGAAATGACCATGGACTACAGGCACAGTTTGTCCCTGTGAGTTTTTTTTTTTTTTTCATCAGTCAGATCCATGGCAAAGGAAGCAACAAAGAAACAAACACATATGACCAAAGCTGAGCTGTAAGACTGAATGTCATACCACACTGCTATAAAATCTATAAAACGTGGAGGTTGATCATTAGCATTTCAGCATGCTTCACCGTGTCCATCTAATAGCTTAATTTATCTCTGAAATTCTATTCAGACCATCAGCATGTAGCAAGTTGCTGACACCGTGTAGCATAATTTTGGTTGTCCTACACTGTAACAAACTGCTGTAGTTTTAAGCAGCTACAGTAAAATATACAGAAATTTACTGTTTTCCCATTTTACAATCTATTACTGTAATTTGCAATGCATTATGGGTTTACAGGGTTTTACACGTGTTAACTGTATAGTTCACTTTTAGCTGTAATTAATTTACAGGTCGGAGGTGCTTTCACTGTAACTTAAATGTTTTTTACAAGAACGTACTGTGTTGTTGCATTATGGTATTGCGCGAGGCTGATACGATTTGAAATCTGGTGGACTGCAGCACAATAACAGCTGAAGATAATGATGATTTTTCTTGTAAGATCAGTTAAATTGATGTCTTTAATTATTGATTGTTTAATTTAATGTTGTTTAATTCATATTTTGAACAGAACTCAAAACAAATAAGCCTATGAGTTTATCGGGACATTTATCTTAGAGGGATGTAACCTAAAAGTTCTTGATTACAGTGATACATTACTCCCAAATGCACAAGGTAGACAATCAGGCTCTGAACGGCCATATTATTAATATCATTTATGTAATTCACGCCGAGTGGCCGTTATTATTTCCCAGCATGGACGACAGTTGTCATGGATGTTTTGCAGCACAAAATCTGACTGAACGGATAAACACCAGAAAATAAATTATTTTATCCACAGCTGGCGGAATTATTTAGAAAAGTATAGGATTGTATTTTGAATGAATTAACGAGAGATAGAGAGGAGAACGACGTGAGTAAACTAATAGTGAAGCAGCTGAAGCTTGATTTATTAGGCTACAAACAGCTACGTTATCACCTTATTGGTGAGAAATACAGCCTAATGTATGCTCTCAAGAGAGTATCTTTGTAGTTTGACTGGCACAGCATATCAATCTAAGTGCGTTTAAGACAAAACTATAACGTTAGACGAAGTGCTCAGTTGTCTTTGCTGATGAAAAACATGAATGTTAACGTTTAAGTTCTCCTGAAACATTACATTTATTTTAAATATGTCATTGCCTTAACTAACTTTTTTAAAATCTTTTTTATCCCATGTGTCATCCTGATTCTGTCACACAGGAAAAACCTAAAACACTAAAACAGACATATGTAAGTCATGTGCAGTACATTTTTTAATATAGGGTTATATTTTAAAATTCCCTTTTTTCCAAATAGTATTTTATTTTTTTATTTCTTGTAGGTGTCAGCAACAGTAGCCGATGTGGAAAAGAGTAATGTACAATGATCCAAAATGTGTAAATTATTTAATAAACTTGGCCTGTTGTATTTTTAGCTTGTGTTTTTTATGGCATGTTACTGATGTTGTTCATTTAGGTGATATTCTCACTGCAACCCAGTGGCTGCTGATTATCAAGGGCCAAGATGTTCATGAATCCACACCCCAACTTTGTGGCACTATTTGCTGCTTTGTTTTCATCATACTACATCTTCAATCTGGTGTACCAGCATGAGGCATCCTGCACACTTGAATTTATCCAAAGGCAAAAATTTACTTAAATATGCATATGCGTATTTATATTACTTAAAGAGATAATTTACCCAAAGCCATGCATTTTTGTAAGTTAAATATCCATATTTCAAACATAATAAACCTTTTTTTTTTTCTTGTGACTGCTAACAGTTAAATCCGGAAGCCAATAGGGCGGATGACATGAATGGGTTGTGTGCACGATTCTGGGAAATGTAGGTATGTAATTTCCTTATTTTAGCAAAGGAAAACCAGTCTCCCATTGGCTTACATCAAAATTGTCCAAAATGTTTCTTTCATAAATCCACGTTTTGTGCTTCTAATTCATGAATGGTGTTTTTGTTTTGTTCTCTCTATGCACTCTTTGTTAATCACGCGACCCATACATGATACATCATTCACCCTATCGCCTTACGGATTCAACTGTCAGCAGAAGTGCTAAAAAAAATTTATGATGTCTGAAATATGGATATTTATCTTACAAACTCTCATGGATTTGCTACAGGAGGCCTTTATTCACCCATCGTGCGTTGTGCTACAAATATGTGCACTACTTTTTGTATGGAAATAACTTTTAATAAATTGGAATCATAAAAGCACTATAGCGCCATTTTGGAGAGCATCCGCTAGAAGCACATACTGTAACGTTCTTCTGTTCCAACTGCAATGGAAAGAGAAAAAGTATTTTCTGTATGCTTGATAAACAAACTTCAGCTGGCCCAAAACGCAACAGCTAGAGTCCTTACTAGAACTAGGAAGTATAACCATATTTGCCCAGTTTTGCCAACACTGCACTGGCTCCCTATCAAACATCGGACATATTTTAAAATCTTTTTAATTACTTCTAAAGCGCTGAATGGTTTAGCTTCTCAATACTTGAATGAGCTTTTATCACCGTATAGTCCTGCATGTCTGCTGCGGTCTCAAAACTCTAGCCATTTGACAATACCTATACTATCAAAATTGACTGCAGGCAGAAGATCCTTCTCTTATTTAGTGTCACCAAGCCAGCAGAGGGAGCCCTGACCTCTGGGTGATCTGCATCCACTCCCTCTGCGACAACTTCCTGTCCCAGGACTATAAATACTGCAGCAAGCCACTCAACTGCAGGTTGCATTGTTTCGCCTGTTGTATTGTAGTTATATCGTTCGTGGATTATTGTTTCTGGTTTTGACCCTGTCTGTATTCTGATTCTTTGATCGTTTGCCGCCTGACCTGACCTCCGCCTGTCTCTGGATTTTGTTATTGCCTCGCCTCCTATATATCCGTTAGCCCTGTTCGACGCCTGCCTGTTATGACCATGCCTTCGTTTAATAAAAGCCTGCACATGGATCCGCACGCCTCAGACCGTTCATTCATGACATTTAGCATGCGGAACAACAATCCGGAACAATCCCCCTAACACTTTTCGGGAAGCAGACACACTCAGTTTTCACTCATATCAGTTTAAATCTAGAATAAAGACACATCTCTTTAACCTAGTTTACACATAACATACTAATACGCTGACTATTCAAATCTTTTAAAGGATTGTTAGGCTGGATTAATTAGATCAAAAGAAACTCCCCATAACACACAACATAGTCGTTACATTGTAAAAAGAATGGAATCTATGCAAATATCAGTCTGTTTCTTTCTTATTCTGTTTCTCAGTTTGTATCCAGATCAGATGGTTGATCAGCATCAAGAGATAACCTTCTTCACATGACCAGAACACCTAGACAGGTCCCTGGAACCAGACATACACACACACACACTATAGGTCCTTTGCACAATGTGACATGCACTTAAAATTTACTTAACTGGGAATTAAGTGCTGGGCATCCAGCCAGAGAAGAACTGGCCCCAACTGAGCCTGGTTTCGCCCAAGGTTTTTTTTTTTTTCTCCGTTCTGTCATAGATGGGGTTTTGGTTCCTTGCCACTGTCGCCTCTGGCTTGCTTAGTTGGGGACAACTTTCTAGTGACTATCATAGATTTGATAACAGTGGTCTCTGCATTTTATAAAAAAAATAAGTGTTAATCTCATCATTATACATCACTATCATATATTATATATTTGATGAATGATACAATCTGTATTGTTAAAAGCGCTATATGAATTAAAGTTATTGATTGATAATGGTTATTAACATCATACCTTTAACATGTCATTCTATATCATTTCATGTAGGCATCAAATAAAATTTATGTTTAAATAAATGTATTTATTTAAAAGGTTGTATATAAATTCTCCAAATGCATGATTCATGTATCAGCACATGATTTTACCTTTATCAGTAACATTTTTTTAATTGCCTGTTTTCAAGTTTCACGCTTAGACACACACACAATTATAACACACACATTACCATATGTATATGTGCGTATTTCTAGCCAGCTTTATCATCATCCAAACAGAAGTTATGAGAAAAAATTACACCTGTTCAGCGATGCCATGAATATGTGAATGTAACTGTTGCATTGACAAAATTATCTGTTTGTGAATCAAGGCTTCAGCATTCCTTTTATTCTGCATAGGATAATGTAAATATATATATATATATATATATATATATATATATATATATATATATATATATATATATATATATATATATATATATATATATGCAGGTGCTGGACATAGAATTCAAAAAGTGAAACTTGCATATTATATTAATTCATTACACACAGACTGATATATTTCAAATGTTTATTTATTTTAATTTTGATGATTATAACTAACAACTAATGAAACCCCAAATTCAGTACCTCAGAAAATTAGAATATTGTGAAAAAGTTCAATATTGAAGACCTGGTGCCACACTCTAATCAGCTAATTAACTCAAAACACTGGCAAAGGCCTTTAAATTGTCTTTCAGTCTAGTAGGCTACACAATCATGGGGAAGACTGCTGACTTGACAGTTGTCCAAAAGATGGTCATTGACACCTTGCACAAGGAGGGCAAGACACAAAAGGCCATTGCAAAAAGAGGCTGGCTGTTCACAGAGCTCTGTGTCCAAGCACATTAATAAAGAGGCGAAGGGAAGGAAAATATGTGGTAGAAAAAAGTGTACAAGTAATAGGGAGAGGATTGTGAAACAAAACCCATTCAAAAATGTTGGGGAGATTCAAAAAGAGTGCACTGCAGCTGGAGTCAGTGCTTTGTATGAAAGACATGGGTTTCAGCTGTCGCATTCCTTGTGTCAAGCCACTCTTGAACAACAGACAGTGTCTAAAGACAAAAAGGACTAGTCTGGTGCTGAGTGGTCCAAAGTTATGTTCTCTGATGAAAGTAATGCATTTCCTTTGAAAATCACGGTCCCAGGAGTCTGGAGGAAAAGAGGAGAGGCACAGAATCCACGTTGCTTGAGGTCTAGAGTGAAGTTTCCACAGTCAGTGATGGTTTGGGGTGCCATGTCATCTGCTGGTGTTTGTCCACTGTGTTTTCTGAGGTCTAAGATCAATGCAGCCGTATACCAGAAAGTTTTAGAGCACTTTATGCTTCCTGCTGCTGACCAGCTTTATGGAGATGCAGGTTTCATTTTCCAACAGGACTTGGCACCTTCACACAATGCCAAAGCTACCAGTACCTGGTTTAAGGACCGTGGTATCCCTGTTCTTTGTTGGCCAGCAAACTCGCCTGACCTTAACCCCATAGAAAATCTATTGGGTATTGTGAAAAGGAAGATGCGATATGCCAGACCTAACAATGAAGAAGAGCTGAAAGCTACTATCAGAGCAACCTGGGCTCTCATAACACCTGAAGAGTGCTACAGACTGATCAACTCCATGCCGCATTGCTGCAGTAGTCCAGGCAAAAGGAGCCCCAACTAAGAATTGAGTACTGTAGATGCTTATTATTTTCATGTTCAAACTTTTCAGTTGGCCAGGATTTCAAAAAATCCTTTCTTTGTATCGATCTTAAGTAATATTCAAATTTTCTGAAATTTTCATTAGTTGTCAGTTACAATCATCAAAATTTAAAAAAATAAACATTTGAAATATATCAGTCTGTGTGTAATGAACGAATATAATATATAACTTTCAGTTTTTGAATGGAATTAGGTAAATAAGTAATAGGTATAATAACTTATTTCTTGAGCAGTATCACTTGTCAAAAAATAGTCATATGTACCCTTAGGGTACTACTTTTGACCTTTTTGTGGTAAATAAGGTATAAAGCTGTTCCTCTGAGGGTACTGCCCCAGTTCCAAGCTGTTACACCATTACTAAGTACAATTTCTTACATTCTTATGATTTCTTACATTCCTACATTTCTTACACAGTTCCTTTAGATGATCCATCCATGGATTCTCAGAGAGAAAAAAAGGCCAAAATCGTACTAGTGTACTATAAAAGAAGAAATTACTATTTTTGGCTCGAACTTGTTTTTAAAGGGTCTAAATAATAGTAATAAGGTATTGTATCTCAACTTGCCAATCACATTGTAATGTTGCAATGATACAGAGAAGTGAGTGTGCATGGCATTGTGACAAAAATTAAATACTGTCCCCAGCAATGTCTCAGTCTGTGCAAGTGGTGTGGATTTCAAAACATTTTGCTACACTCTCAGAAATGGAGGTAAAAGGTAAATAAGCTGTCAGTGGGGCAGTACCTTTTCAAAAGGTACACTTTTGTGATATTAGGTTCAAATATGTACAATTTAAGTACTAATATGTTACTTCAAGGTACCAAAATGGACTCTCTGGGTACAAACATGTACCTTTTAAAAAGCATTTTTTATTTCAAGCATAATTTATTATTTTTTTTCTCAGTAAATGTCCAAATCATATTCTTTAGACACATGATAATATTTACTCAGTGGGTTAATAAATGCTTTATTAAAACATTCCTGCTGTAATTCATGATTAAGTAAGGTAATTATAAAACATTTAGTGTAGTAAAGTTGTAAAGCAATAATAGTTGCCAGCCATCTGTTTGTGAGCTCATCGAAAGTGAGGACTATTTATGCCTTGTAAAGCGTTTACAAAAGAGATTTAACAGCTCATTTATGTTTAAGTTAACCAAACATACTATTTGCTATTCTAAAACACAACGTTAGTTATAATAAAGAGGAATGTATAATAAGGTCATGTAGAATAAGGCAATAATATGTGCTTAATTACCAATAATAAGTGACTAATATTCTAGTAGTAGTAGTAGTAGTAGTAGTAGTATTAGCAATCAGCTAGTTAAGAGCTAGTTAACCATTTTTGCTTTTGCAAGTAAGGCATTTGGCTTTACTTTTAATCTAGCTGCACAATTTAAGATATTATTTTACAAGGTAATATGATGCATGTACAGTCTTTGACGATTAATCTAAATGTTGACAAGACAAGCTCATTTAGTGATATACAGTATTGCTACATCTATCCTGCTAGAATGTTTATTTAGTTTATATATTCTGTATGCAACATTTGGCAATAAATAAAAAATAATCAAATAAGTGGAAACATAAAAGTAAATCTAACAATAACTGTGAAAATGGACCACAAAACCCGACAAAAGGCATGGAAATGTAAGATTTTAAATGTTTTTTTCTGCCTTCTCTGCAGTCAAAGAACTTTGTGGCGCTTTTTAAAGAACGATTCCCATGAATCTCTTATAAACAGGGCAGAAAATTGAAGGGGACATCTCAGTAAAAGACAGCCTCTCATCAGAATATTCATTAAAAACAGGGGCAAGGAAGAGGATCTCTTCTGCATGATGAATGCCACCACATCTCCTGAAATACAAATTACAAATCATCCACTCCTTGACAATACGACTGTCTTTGAACTAAAATTGCATGACTGAGATGGTGGACTTTGAGATAAAATTCAGAGATGTTATCCAGAATATGAGAGGAAGAGGCAGCAAATTATTTTCTGCCTGCTCACTCTGAAGACATCTATCATATTTTTCATAAACACGGAACAAAGGGTTTAGAAAAAATCCACAGGCATGCCTTCAAACAGCACACAATTTGCATGCTGGCGTATGGTACTTTAAAGTACTTTCTTTTAAAGTAGTTAAACATTGATTTCTGCCTTCAGAATATGATGGGGTTTTTTGTTTGTTTTTTTTGTTTGTTTTTTTAAATGGTTACATTAGCATATTCTAGACACTATTTGCAAAACAGCAAATTAGTGAGACTGCAATCTCATAAAGGATTGATGGAAGAGGAAAGTTCTGCAGGTGATCTACTGACAAATTGCTCAAATTAAAGAACACAGTAGATAATGACCAGCAAAGACCAAAGAAGCAGAGACCATGATAATCAGTTGTGAGTAATCTACTAACAACAGTCACCAAAAACAGGTAATGCGTGTTTTTGAGTAAACTGATTAATGCAAACCTTAGTAAATATCCTTACATAATTTAAATAATCTACTCCAGTAATTGTGGTATCTGAAAGGGAAACTCCTACAAATGCATATGCAATAAGGCCAGCCTCAAAAATAACTGTGTCCATGTGTTGACATTTCTCTATGTGTCTTTTGTAAGTGGGTTGGCACAAGCTATTACTAAATCTGTCCCTAAATGTATTGTCTATTCAAAATATAACTATACCCTTCACTGCAATTCTGTACTATCATAGGGAAGGCAGTTTATATTAACTATATCATTAGCAAACATTTACATTTACATTTAGTCATTTTGCAGACGCTTTTATCCAAAGCGACTTACAATTGAGAATACAACAGCGATTAATTTTTTTGAGAGACAAACAGACAGAGTAAGTGCTTGTAACACCCAGTCACAGGCAGTGAACAAATTAGTACATGCCAGAAGGGAAGGAATAAACAAGGGAGAGGAGAAATGAGAGTAAATTTGAATGGCCGCACCTGAAACCTGACTGGTTATGGTCCAGTTTGTTGTTTTGCGAAAGAAACAGTGATACCTGGTTGAAAACAACTCTTTCAAGTGTTTTCGCTATGAATGGAAGAAGAGAGACTGGCCTGTAGTTATCAATAAGGGAAGTGTTTAAAGTGGGCTTTTTGAGCAGTGGGGTTACCCTAGCCTGCTTAAATGCTGCGGGGAAAGTGCCTGTGAGGAGAGATGTGTTGATGATGTGCGTGAGTGCTGGCAAGACTGTGGGGGAGATTGCTTGCAGAAGATGAGAGGGGATGGGGTCTAGCGGACATGTTGTTGGATGGCTGGAGAGGAGAAGTTTGGATACTTCTGCCTCAGTGAGGGAGCAGAAGGAGAAAGTGGAGGAATCGGTAGTCGATGTGGTTGGTTGAAGGTTGTGTGTTGGGGGGGCTGAGAACTGGCTACTGATCGCTTTTGTTTTGTTTGTAAAAAATGTGGCAAAATCGTCAGGTGTTATTGAGGTGGTGGGAGGTGGTGGAGGGGGATAGAGCAGAGAGTTAAATGATCTGAATTATACAATGCACTACAAAACATCAGATCATGTATTTTCATTTTAATTGCATATGCTGAGATATTGTAAGCTTAATATTGCAAGGGCAGTTAAACACTTTACACGTTCAACACAACTGCTGTTGGACTTAAATGCCCCTTCATACGAAAGTCAATGACACTGCTGCTTAGATGATTCAGGAAAATGGTTTTCAAAACCCTGCATGTGTACTTATTAACCTATTAACAATTTCTGACATGCAGTGCATTGCAGTGTAAAAAAACTAGAGAACATCCTTACAGCTCACTCAGTGAAGAGCACCTTTAATTTGCACCTTTTGACATATCTTCTCATTCAGTCAAACAGTCATGGATATCCCAGCTGTTCAGCAGAGCTTGACGGTAGGCAGTGTGGAGCATATTTTTCACAGATTTGTCATCGTTTTATTCTAGTGCTTCATTGACGTCTTAGTCTTTCCTGCTCAATAGAGGTTATGTGAGCAATCAAACCAGCAACACTGCTCAAGATGAAGATGTGTTTGGTTTAATCATATCATTAGCATACTGTCATTTAGTTCAGCTTCCATAAGCATAGTGCCATTAAACACAATCTCCTTTTAAATACACAGTGACACTAAAAGCTGTTTAGAACACTTCATTGCATTATAAATATAATAGTAAATACAATTTCCTTGCATTACAAATGTAATATTCTGTGAAATATAAAATAAGAGATTAAATATAATAAATAAAAAAATAACTTAAAACGTGTTTCAAAAGGAAACATCTAAATTAGCTGGACTCAAACATACATCATTATTAGTATAGTCTGTTAACAGCAAGTTTTTGGCCTATAAATGGCTGTTAGAAGATAGCTAAACGCAAGCAAGAGAGCTGATGATTGGCCACCATGTTATCCGTGTAATCCAGCCAATTCATAACCTTCATCTTGGCTGCCCAAAGGTCTAAACGCCACCTGTGGAGGACAACAGCTGGTAACAAGGACCTGTCTGTCCTGCCTTAAAAGAAAACAGCCAACCTCAACAGCTGTGCAGTTAAAAAACCAGTGTAAGGTTGTGTAACAAAATTTTCCACCCACATACAGTATAACAGGATTACTCATTACCAGGACATAGTGTGCCACCTGGACAAGGAACACAGAGTACTGAATGTTTACAAAGGTAAATGCAGTTTTCTGCCTCCCTTGCATAAAATTAAATGTAAACTGTTATTCTGCCGAGACTCTAGTGCATACTGGATACACTCAACAGCAATTAGCTATAGACAGTAATAAGGTGCCTGCTACACAAGCATCCTGCATTGGACATTAGTGCATGCTTTTGTGAAATGGGATACATTCCTCTCTTAAAAGGAAATGAGGTTTGTAACATTGCAGATCCTTGTCAGCAGTTTCTTGCATCAAATAAACTTCCTTCAAGGAGCACTTTGGATGTAATCAGGGCAGGATATTTGAGGGTATAAGCACTTTTGTGATCAGTTATTCACAAGAAAAGACAGAGGACTTTGTGATCTAACACTATCCCAACTGGGGCTGGGTAATCTTCATACTTTTATGCATATGCATAATAACAGAGGAGAAGTCTAGGAATTTGTGGTTTATGCTTAAACTAGGTTAAACAAAGTGCTTAAAATAACTAAAAGGCCCTTTGCAATTATGTGTCATTACAGTATGTGCAGTTCTAAAGACAGATACACATTGAGTTGAAATGTTCTGTCTGTGTCATACCCATTCAAACCGATAACACATGCCCACTCAGAGCCCAGTAATTTTGAAAGCGTAATGCCCTTGTGTACAATGAAACGACTTCACACTATCAGCCTTTTCCTCATTAAATGTGCATTCTCAACAAGCTATTCTGGCTTTAACTTGTCTAATCGTATCTCATATATCAACAAACCAGTTGGCCTTTGCCTTACAAAATGTCAAATTCTTATCTTCAGCAATTTGGCTGTGAATTAACCTATTTAGGATCATTATCATGCTGCATGAATTCAATATTTCTTTAATGGCTCCAAGGCATATGAGCCCCAGAGCTGCAAAACACGTGAATTATTGTTTTGTTGGGATAGTTTTTATTCCTGGAATACTTCTTATTCAGTATATTATACTGTCTGAGATGTTTATACTTTCTTTCATAACTCTGGCTAATTCATATTATATTTTACATGAATGTTTTTTGTTGTTTTTTTTTCATGTAAAAATAGGCAAATATGTGTATGTAATTTACATTAACAGGCTTTTAAATTCACAACTCTCACTATTAAATTTTATTTTCTGATCTTACCAAATGTCTACTAAACCATTGTTGATTGATACTGAACCATTGTCATGTTCAAATCTGGTCTTTTAAAAAATTCATTTAATTTGTTAAAAGTGAACAATACTCAGTGGCTTTGAATTAAAAAAAGTTAAACAAATGTAGCCACAGGTCTGTGCATATTATACATATTACAATTAAAAAAGGGTAAGTACATTCCAGTGTACTTACTGTCACAAACCAGTCCACAAACTTCTGTTCACTTACTACAAGATGTCACTCCCTCACTATATTGACTCTTGCACCACACCACTCTTGTATTTCCGGACTTCAATTCCCATCACTCTTTGCACTGACGACACATACAAACCTGATTTCACTAATTCTATGGATATGCCCAGGTGGAGAGAGCAGTTGCGGTGCATCTGTGCCCACAAAACGCTGCCATCTGGCGGAATCAAAGATCTGTGGTAGCAAATGTCTGATCCTCATCCTCCAGGCCTTCGGGTCTGTGGTGTGAAAAAGTGCAGAGATCTGTTTCTTCACTCTCCCCCACAGCAGCCCCCTTTGCCAGTGGCCAAGAGACGACGGTTAGGGGACGCTACATGGCACCCGGACAGTCTGTGGAGTTCCAGACCGAATGGGCTGTCCCCTCTGACTGTTGCCCGCTGCACACCCCTTGGTACGCCGATGGTGCCACTCGCAAAGAGTTTGGATGTGTGTTTAGCACTACCCAGTCCTTCATTCTGGCTCCAGAATTCTCCTGTCTTGCAAGAGGAGATTGCTGTCCTGCTGGCAAATCAAGCAGGTCCCTCCAGCCGAGTTAAAGGAAGGGTTCTACAGCCCCTACTACATTGTACCCAAGAAAGGCGGTGGACTTCGACCAATCCTAGATCTGTGAGTTCTGAGAGTTCAGGCCCTGCACAAGCTTCCGTTCAGAATGCTTACGCAGAAACTCATCATCAAATGCTTACAATACCACGATTGGTTTGCAGCAATCAACCTGAAGGATGCATATTTTCATGTCTCCATCCTTCCTCGCCACAGAACGTTTCTACGGTTCTACGGAAGGTAGAGCATGGCAGCACAAATTCCTCCCCTTCGGGCTCTCTTTGTCTCGGCGAGTCTGCATGAAGGGCACTCTTGCCCCCTTACGGAAAGTGGGTGTCAGACTCCTGAATTATCTCGACTGTCACGTCTCTGGACTCTGTTTATTGTTTTTGTCTCGTGCCATGTGCTCTCTGTGCCCTGCCTTCCCTCCATGTTAATTGTATAATTGTCATTCAGCCATGTCTCGTTAATTTAGTTAATTTCCTTGTGTATTTAAGTCCTGTGTGTTTGTCTTGGGTTTGTCGGATCGTCAATGTCTCTTGCCAATGTCTTTAGCCAATGTCCATACAATGTCTTTTCCCGAGGTCTATTCGTGGTTTTTGTTCTGCCTGCCTGCCTTTGTATATTTATTTTGCCAGTTTTTGGATTAAATCTGTTTAAGTTTATTTCGAGTCTCGAGCGCTCCCTCTCACAAGAAACCATGAAACGTGACAGTACGATCCGAACATAACAGTTTAGCGGCGTATTTTCCCCTTTTTTTTTTTCAGTTTTTTCTGTCATGGATTCCCCCTATAACGACCCCAATTTCCTCATCCTCCTGCTGGAGCAGGAGGATCGCTCTCTCGAGGGCTATAAGAAGGACTTCCTCGCCCTCGCGAACGACTCGCGCTACCCAGATAGCTACCTCTGCTCGATCCATTTCCGAGGACTGAACACCACCACACGAGCGAAGCTGTCCGGGAACGGCCCTCGAGAGAGCGTCGCCGCGTACATCGAGTGGGTGCTGGTTTCCTGCGATTCGTCAATGACTGCTGCGCTGGAGGACAACGACACCAGCCCCACTCCAGATCCAGAACCCAGCCCATCATCTCCCCTTGTCGCGGAGTCCAAGCCTGTGACCACCGATGGCGCAGTTGCTGAGTCTGGGACGACCACGGAACCATCGCTGAGGAGAGCGACAGAGCCGTGGAGCACCACCGGACCCGAGCCGACTGCGACAGGATTTCAGATTAATACTTATCTTGCCACATCGGACTCTTTTTGCAACCATCATGGATTATTGCTCACATTCCAATTTACCCCTTCTGTTTACCCTCTGGATACTGTTCACTAAACAAAAATCCATGCTTGCCATATCATTTTGCTGTTGCTCGACCCTTCCTGTATTTCTGCTGATATCTCATAATAAAAGCTTGCATATGGTTCCGCTCGACTCTCATACTGTCACTCATGTTACACTTACATTAATACATTTTGCAAATGCATTCTCTAATTCATTAATTAATTAATTAATTATTTCATTCATTCTTTGTTGTGCTTTATTTTAAGGTCCAATTCTCAATATTAATAACCTATTAACTACAACTCTAAATTAGCTAATTTGTGGTCATAGTTAATAGCTACGTGCTTTATAAATACTACTAATGTCATGTTTAATTGTAATCTGTAAAATTCATATTTTCATGCTAGCACTTGGCCTTGCAGTTCAGCAAATCATGATGCTTGCATTTGCAATTTCATGTTTGTAGTCAGGTATTACTGACTGCAGCTTTTTGAAATTATTAATATATTAGGTTATCAGTTTACAGAAAGATGTAAGGTATGCCTTTCTGTCTTCATCTTCTTTTTCTTCTTCTTCTCTCTGTGAGAGGAAGAGAATATAGAGAAAGACAGTGAGCAGCTAAGCCAAAGACAGCAGGATTCTTGCATGTCATGTGCAGGGATCTGTACATTAGCTTAGGTTTAATGATATGTTAATGCAATACTAACAAACAACTGAATTAATAAATGTACACTTTATTTTCAGGCCCAATTCTCACCCTTTACAAACCATTAACTTTTGTCTCAATAAACTCCTAATTTCCTGCCTATTAAAAGCAAGTAATATAGTTTTTAAGTTTAGATATTGGGTAGGATTATGGGTGGAGAACATGTATGTACATGCAGAATATGTTCTTTATAAGTATGAATAAACAGGCAATATGTTATTAATTGACATTGTGGCAGGAGGAGCTAAAGACAGACACAGTGGGTGTGGTGTCAGGTATTGTATTTATTAACAAAAATGCAAAATAATAAAGTGTCCAGGGAAAGAGTGTCCGAAATAAACGGGGGAACTGGTGTCCCCGTCGTGCTGCAGGGGGAGTGCAGGTAGGGCAGTGTTCCAGGGGGAAGGGTCCAGGTAAGGGGCGGAGTCCGGAGGCCGCACGCGCCCCTCTCTGGTCCGGGTGCGAGGGGCGGTGGCTTCTTCCCGCAGCTTCTCCTCCGCTACTTCGAGCGGCAGTCAGAAAGGATAAACAGCGGTACACGTGTACAGTCATCGCCAGGACTACGGAGTCCGACAGCTCGCTTCTCTGGCGGCGTGGCGAGTCCCTCACGCACCCTTCCTGGATGGGGGAAGAGACCGGTCTCTCGACGCGCTCGGCGATTAACTGCATTTAACCACTTCAGGTGTGGAGGTGGAAGATAGTAGTATGGACTTCATGATTGAGAGGCTCCACCATCATCCTGTTCACTGAACTTTGCCAGGAAGTGAAGAGTGCTCTGTCTTGTGTTTTGTAGGACTCAAGGAGTTAAATTAGCTCTGAATGTTTAATAGTCAAATCCAAATTGTGTCCAAGAATCCAAGAATTTATTGGGAATTTTAATTTGCAAATTAACTGCACATGGCTTATACTTTTTTATGTTGTTTATACTATCCTAACTTTAAATATTTGTAGTTTGTATTAACTGATATAACTCTTGTAAGTTATTTCTTATAATAAGTGTAATCTGTAATTAATAATGCAGAATTTGTTTGTCAGATGTGATCATTACAAATCATTAGAATTATCATATTGATTGTGTTTTATTTTTTGTTTGCACTTAAAGGGAAACATTCAAAGGAAGATGTGAAGCAAGTCAATGGCAGCTATGTGCATTAAAGAACTCTGTCAAACATTACTACCCATTGTTGCTTTCATATGACAAGGATAACAATGTACTTGATAAAACAATAATACTTAACTATAAGGTAATGTAGTTAACATTTTAATGACTGGTAAGAGGAGCATACAGAGTAAACTAATCTGAGACTTAAAAGCAGTAAAGTAAACTGTGTATGTTAAAGTATATAATAAAGTGTACATACTAGTACCAGTACACATATGCATATGCCTCAATAGCCAAAGTAACAGTATGTTGTGCTACTAATATAAGTAACAAACTAGATGAACAGTGCATAAAGCTTTGCATTAACTAACAAAATAATTAACACAATTAACACAACACATGGCTATGGCAGTTATTTTAAGTCATTTCCATGTCTAATATGTGCATTGTCACCAGTGACAGAATCTTCATTCATAAATGTGGGATAGGGAATGTGGAGCAATAATGCTATTGCATAAATGATGCACTGAAAAAGGAAGTACTGTGATGTCATCTTTGCATGCATGGACATGCACTTATTCGCATATTCACACTGAGGATATTGGAACAATAGGTACATCCAGGTCCATTAATGCTGCTAGACACTTCTTTTTAAGCCAGCAGAAACCTCCAGATGGGCCCAAAGAACTCAAACAAAAGAATGCATTTCTGAGGTAAGTAGCACATGGATATTTCATTTATCCATGCTGTGGCTGCTAAAAGAGAATGATTGGTGTGTCATTCGCATCAAAACCTTTTTGTCATGTTTTTTTTTTTAAGTACCTTCTATACAACAAAAATGTTTGGTAACACTTTATTTTAGGGTTTCTTAACTAGTTGCTTATTATGCATATTACTAAAATATTCAATAATAATAAATAGTAATTTATTAGTAATAATTAAGTACATAAATCTACATCTCAAATCCCACTACCTAAACTTAACAACTACACTACTAACTATTAATAAGCAGCAATTTCAGGTTATGCAGGTTATGAATTTATTGAGGAAAAGTCATGGATAATAAAGTGAATAAGTGTTCCCTATTCCAAAACGTTACCAAATGTTTGTTTTGTTGCTATACAATGAAATTGTCACAAACCCTGTGGTTGTCTGCCCAGTTGTCACCAGAGATCACTCTTCTGTCATGTTCACTCCCACACTAGACTGTTGCACTTGGATTGCATCAGCCATTGCACTGATTGTATACATACACCTGTCATTAATCAACTGACAGACATCACACACAGTATTTAACACACACTCAATCCCTGGTCTACTCGCAGAATATTGTAGCGCTTATCACTGTTCTAACTGATATCTACTTTACAGAGCCATTCAAGTCTAGCCTAGCCTTGTTTATAATTTGTTTCATTAGCACCTAAATCCTTGCCTAGTTTATGTGTTGTCTGTCAGGTAGCTTAGGTAGCATTTTATTGTCTATCTTAACTGGAAAACGTTCTTGGTATGTTTATATTTGACAAGGTTGCCATGATATTTGTGAAAACAAAGCTATTGCATGAATTTTATTTTGTCTAATTTCACAAAAATTGTCTGCTACAGACAGTTGCTGGAATATTTGTTTATAAGCAATTTTGAAAAAAAAGTTGATTTGTTACTGTCAAGTACTTTAGTTTTAATTCTCACTATTAACTGGTTGCAATACATATTCAGTCAGTATTTATAAAGCACATATTAATATCTTATTCTGCATGACCATATTTTGAAGTTCCTTAATCCTTCCTCATACAACAACTATATTCCTTTTTTTTTTATTCATAGGCAGCAAACTACAGGAGTTAATTGAGGAAAAATTTGTAGTTAATAGTTTGAAGGAGGGACTTGAGCTTGAGCCACAATATGACCCTTTATTACCCATAAAAGTGGCACTTTAAAATAAGTAAACTGAGAACATATTTAAATACACTACAAGCATTATCTAATTAAGGGTTTGACTGTTCCAGTAATCCCTGTGAAAATTAATCTTAATGTTATGAAATAACATTCAAGAAAAATGTGTGCTTCTAACTTTGTTGCAGAAGTTTGAGGAAGGCCCTTTTCTTTTCCAGCAAGAATATCCCTAGGCACAAAGCAAGGTCCAGAAAGAAATGGTTTACTGAGCCTGTTGTGGAATGACTTGACTGGTCTGCACAATCCCCAGAGCGAACCCCCAACACCTCTGATATGAACTGGAAGAGTGAGCCTGACCCCATCACTCAGTGTCAGTGCCTGACCTCACTGATGCTCTGGTGTCTTGTTGAACATTTAATTTCAAAAGCATGGCAAAAAGCATGAATCCCTCCTTTTGCTACAACAACCTCTACTTCTCTCCAAAGCTTGTCACTACATGGATGCAGAGATTTGCTCCCATTTAGGCCCAGAGCATCATTTGTGTCAGACACTAACAGTGGTCAATTTGATCTGACTTTCTCAAATTCTAAAGGAGTTTGATGGGGTTCATGTCTGGCATTTGTGCAGACAAGTCAATTTATTGTACAATTGTAAACCTTTAAATGGGGACCTTACTGTGTGCACAAAAAAGTGCCAGAATAGAAGCATTCTCTAGAATGTCATTGTACAGGGAGTCTGAAAACTCTTGGCTATGCAATGTATATATTGCCTAATATGTATTAATTACATTATTTCTTAAAGTTTACAGATCTCTTATATATAAGCTAGGTCTGTTTAGCCAGCCTTTCCTCAATCAAGTTCCTGGCTGTTCAAAAGTCAAGCCCGCCAGCCGATCCTAAGTTAAGCCTGTTGGCAGTTCATCCGTCAAGTCTGTTGTCCGATCCCAAGTCAAGTCCACCTGAGTCTGCTCCAGTGTCAGCTCCAGTGCCAGTGTCTGCTCCATTGTGAGCTCCAGCCCCAGAGTTCACTCCAGTGTCAACTCCAGATTCTCAGTTTAGCCCAGAGAGGGATCCTTTCCCCGAATCCAGCTCAAAGTAGCTCCAGTCGCGGATCAAGCCCAGAGAGGGCTCCAGTGCCTGCTTCTTCAGAGTGCCATCCTATTCCCACATCTAGCCTCCAGAAAGAGTTTCCCACATTTGACCCAGGGAGAAAGTCCTTTAAATTCCCATGTTTATTTTGTTTTGCCAAGGGTTGAGACCAAGGACACAGAGGCTGGCCTGTTATGGCTACCTATTCCGATATAGCCTCCCGAGCTCCCTGATCCCTGATTAATTATCTTGTTTAGTTTAGATTACTTAAGGCCTCTGTCTGTCCATGTCATACCATGTCTCCTGTGTTCTCCATGTTCCATGGATTTAATTTCATTAAAGACTATTGTAATTTGCACTACGCCTTGTCTTCTTGCTCCTTCATTCCCTGGCTACAACATAAATGTGACAAATGAAGTGTTAACATTAGTTCTGGCCAGTCACATGAGTCAAGTTTGCATCAGCTAATTCTCAGCTGATCACAGGTACCTGTGGAACAGCTTTTGTGTTGGAAATTAAGCTATTGACAAATATTGCTCATTGTTTAAGGCAGTTGTTCAGTAACATATTGTTTGTTTGGCATGCTGTTGCTTTATTGGTTATTGGTTATATTTTGACATCCTGGTAGTATTACCCAGTTAAACCTACCACTGCAAGGTTTGTTTGTAAACTGTTGTTTAAGGCTATCTGATATGAAAAAGACTTGCTGCTTAAGACTCATCTAGCATCAGGAATTGTGTTTAAATTAAACTTATTCTATTATTATTTCCAAGACACTGTGTTTTAGGTGCTGTTGCTTTAAAGTCCACATGAAATCAAAATGGACTATTTATTTTTTTAGCTCACGTTGATACTTTATGGTGAACAATTAATCCATCCTTGTCATTCCAAAAAAAGCTGCATAACCTGAAATCTGACAATGTTCATCCCCTCTTAAATGACAGGCCTTATCTGATGACGTCAGTTTGGCTCTGTAACATCCTTGATAGAATTTGCTGTAAAATTTGCTAGCAAAGGTTATTAATACTAATGATTATCAGCATAGGGCAACATGCTGTTGCATAAACTTCAGGTATTTACCATATGCTGTACTGCATCAAAGGGGCATGCTTCTCTTCTCAGTTTCTTAATAAAGAAGACACTCCTTCGCTGCTTCTCATCTTCTTAAAAGGCATGCTTCCCCACTCTAAAGTATTTTAGAAGATATTTGCTTTAAAACTGTTAGAGTATTGAGATTTTGCTTGCATATCTAGTGTTCAGTATCATGTTATTGCTAGACCTGATTGTTGCTTTAAGCTATTCATCATTACTGCAAGTGCTGGTACTTGGTTAAACTTGCAACAACAGGTTAATATTTAAGCTTTTGTAGCCATCTGATTGTTCTTGAAATATACTTGCTGCTTATGACTCATCTAGTATCAGGGATGCTATTTCCTTAATTTTCTCGGACTACTGCAACATGCTGTGATTAAGCAAGCAGCATGATTGCTGCAGAGGTATTGAGTCTATTGCTTAAGTTTTAGTCTATGCTTAAGCAGGTTGTTAAATAGGAGGATGCAAAACACAATGAGTACAAATGTCAATGGGAGACAGCAAACCCAGGACATTTTCTTGTGTCTGAGGCTAATCAGTCTGAAATATTTTTCACATATACCATTTTCTCTGCTTGTAATGCAGAGCATAATAGAACGAAAAACAGTGACATAATGTGTTCAATCCTACTTGTGTTTTGTCTTACACTTACAAGACCAATTGTCTAGTAAGACTCACTTTCTTTTTACAAAATACATTTAGAGTGAATTAAATGGTTTTCCTTAAAGGAGTTTTTCACCCAAAAATTTTAATCAAACCAAATGTTTTACTTACCCTCAAGGCATTCTAGATAAGTTTCTTTTTCAAATGAATCCAATCTTATTTTTATTAAAAATTATCCTGGCACTTAATAATGACAGTGGGTGAGTTTTTGAAGCTTTCAGGCCATCTGTGAATTCTAAACCTTCATTACTTGCTTCTGTCGCTGCAGTATGCTGTGTTTGCTGCAAGCTAGCAATTCTAGTGGCTTTTCTGAATCTTCTTCAGGTGTTAAAAAGAAGAACTCCCCTTCGTTGCTGCTACTCTCCTCCAGTAAGGAGCTGGCTGCTCTTCTTAGTTAGCAGAGCACCACTGATACCCTCTCCTGTAAGGGGCTGTTGCCCCAGTTTCTGTATTGCCATCAGCTGTGATTTGGGTGGTTCTCGCCTGTCATTGACATGCTGCATGGATGGGCATGGAGTTTTTTTCACAGAACCATTCTGCCAAATTAAAGTTAATGCTAGTGTCTTTCATTTTGACAATAGTGGTCCTGACAGAACTGCCAGTTGTTCTGCTGCTTTATGTGTATGTGTACACACACATTGGTATATGAAAATACATATTTTTCTTTTAAAGTCAACTTACAGATTTAAACACACAAATTAAGCCCAATATATGGGATGTCCTGGCTAATACAGGATGGTTGGCATCTCTTTCCTTAATCTGAAAAAAAACTAATCTAAAAACTTTATAAGAAGTGGCCCATTAAAACACGTATTAAATCTCATAGCTTTGCAGTGTAAGGCTGTTAAGGCCAATTGTTAATTTTGCTCGATTGTGCCTATTCTCTGTCCTCAGTGTGACAACCCATGTGCCAATATGTTGAATTTGGACTAGCCATTTAAGATGCTAGCTATAGTGCAATATGTATGCAATATTACATACTGCACCTTCAAAAAGTCCAGTAGATATGGTAATGAGCAAAGTGTTGTACTCTTTAAACCCAAATAAAAAATTACTTACATGTTGGGTTCTTAGTTTATGGTTACAACAAATGCAGTGTGTTCTCACAAATTGCAAAGTTATTGGTCAGGTTTTACAGTAACTGAAGCATGGACAGAACTTTTCAGAGTTGTGGAACTCATCTTACTCTGCACACTATTCTGCATGTTCTGCACGGACAAGCAAGGTAAAGTAGCTGGAGTAAGTGTAGAGTACCAAAAATAGAAACAGCTGTCTGTTAACTGAGAGGTCCACATAGCAATAGGCCAGAATCCATGTGTTTTCACATCTGAAATTAATTAGTAGTGTAAGTAATTTTTGATAGAATTATTGTCAACAGACGGTTGCCAGTTTTGAGAGAGAACATTAAACTAACCTTGATGAACTTGACAATATGAGTATTTAAAATAAATAAAAATTTTAATAAAATAAATTTTAAATAAATTAAATATATAAAAATAGATGTTACGTCAATGCTTTTTAGTTTTTTTGTTTTGTAAATATACATAGAACTAAACTTTGCTTCTACTACTTCCAAATTTCTTATGAGATGACTTTGCAGTGAATTATTCTGTAAATGTGCCTTGTCAGTGAAAATGGAAAGTAAGATTTGATGAAGCATAAGGCACTTTAAACATCAAGCATTAGATGACTAATTACATAAAGTAAAAATAACTGAGAACAAGAAAAGAAGGTTTAGTGTGACATTTTATTAATCTGATTTCAAACATGTTTATAATACCCTTAAATTCACAATTTTTCATTGTATGAGAGTTATTGTATTTATTTTTCAAGTCTAATGTATGTTAAAATATAAAATTAATTAAACATTATTATTCACAGGAGTGCATACTATTAATGAAACATCACATTCTCAAAGAATCTGAAGTAATACAGTTTGAATATTTGATTAACTTGTGAGTGCGTTGCCTAACCATGTCAAGGAAGAGAGGGGCAGGGTCAGCAGAGCTCATTAGCATTTAAAGAAACATGGACTAGAACTATGTGCTGTAGACACAGTTGTTTTTGACAAGGGAAAAAGGTGTTTTTTTACACTACCGATGAGAAATTTAAAAGTATGTTATAGACTTGTAATTAAGACCCAAAAGAATCACATTATCTTGTGGAAAATGGGCGTCTGATGACCCCTTTAAAGTGAAAGTGAATCAGTCAGTTAAGGTTACATTACCATTCAGAAATATTTGCACTACACTGATTTGAGTTGTATGTAGCATATTTTACGTTCACTTGCTAATACAGTTAGTTTTTCCAATTAAGCTTATCATTCTCAAATTGTTTAAACCATGTCAGTTTAGATATACACTCTGAAAAAAAAGGTTTTATATAGCACCAAAAGCAGTTCTTTGGTTCATAATTAAAGGGGAACTACTTTTAGTGCTATTTGGCGCAGATCTTTAAAGGTGCTATATATCATCTTTATCAAATGGTGGTATATAGAACCATAAGAGTTGCCAAATAGTACTTTATCGCAGTGGTTCTTTGGCTTGTTATTATAGGGGAACATCTTTTGGTACTTTATAGCACATATTCTTAAAATAGGAAGCATTATAGCTCCTTTGTGTGCTGTTTTGCTTGATGCATCATATATGACCATTAGATGTATCATATGTGACTACCATAGATGGGCCAGTATGCTTCAAAATTACAATTGTAACCAGTTAATAATATATAACTATATATATATATATTCTTATATATATACTATATATATATATATATATATATACACACACACACACACAAACACACACACACATACATTACAGGATTTCTGGCCCGATTTAATACTGATTTTCCCTGCCAAAGAATTGGAGCAATAATCTTGTCAAGCTCTTCAATTGGTCCTGATGTTTGCACGGATTAATGTGAGGTATTCACAGATGGAACTTTGCATCGGTAACTTTAAATCGGTGCTGCCCCAATCATATTAGACATGATTGATAGATAGGATTTAAATTAGGATAATGAAGGCTATATGATTACGTCAGTCACTATAGCCAATGCGCAACCGCAAAACAGCTCCTCTAATTGCTGAAAATTAATAAATACACAACAGCCTGCAAACTAGGTTATACACACTTAAATATGGCAGTATCTTTCACTCTTTTACTGTCAGTAGCATATTGACATTTTTGTAAGACCTTCTGGATTTAAAAAACAATAGAAACTGCAACTAGGCGATAATATTAATGTTCTATGTAGAGACACTGTCAGTCAGAGCACTGTTTATTCATGGAGAGATTAACTGTCTGCATTTGATTTCTCTAATTAACTGTCCATCAACGTAAGAACAATATGTTCATACTGCAGGATGACCTCCTTACATCCTTTAACCTTCATCTTAGGTGTTGGGAAGGGCTGGTCTGAGAATGGCCCTGGCAGAGAGCATTAAGTATCTTATCATACAATTATTAAAAATTAATTTTTACATTAAAAAAATAAAAATATATATTGTTTACATTAAAATCATCTGAATAGATTTGATTAGATGGTGTTTCACACATTGTAGTCACTTTTCAGGGCTCACCTAAACTTCAGACCGGGTCCTCATTAAACAGAGCAGGCAAGAGAGAAATAGCTGCTTCTGACTGTAGGGCTTTTAACAAAATGACCACAATGATTTACCATAACATAGTGGAACCATATTTTGTACATTGACTACTGTGTGTAAGACAGTTCCCTTTCAAAAGCTACTCTCGATGCTGCGCTGAATGCGCTAATGAGAGAACGTCTTTTGTTCGACCGGTTGTTGAAGCACGTGTGTCAAACACGCCAAAGTTTGGCTTATATAACCTCGGTCAGGTGACGTCCTACCTGATCATGAACACCTGGAGGTTATAAATAGATGTGACGCGGAAACATCCTCAGGTCTTTTGTCTTCAAGGACCGCATTGTGTGTGAGTGTGTGTGAGGAAGAAGAAGAAAAGAAAAATAATAATAATATGACGCATCAGGAAGGGAGATGCTTGCCTCCGTGCCAGAGGCAGCTCTCCGAGGACGATCGTCATAACTTTTGTTTCGAGTGCTTGGGGGAAGAGCACGCGATCCTCGGGCTCGAGGGCGAGTGCGAGCACTGTGATCTGTTTTCCATCAAGGTGCTTCGCGCTCGCCTCGCCTTTTTTAAAGGAAGATCGAGTGGATCGTGTGCCGATCCGGCTGAGCCGCGTGAGACGGACCAGCCCCTTTCTCTCGCGCTCTCGCCGGATCGCGAAGCCCTCGCGTCCGTTTCTCTATCGCGCCCGGCGCTTCTTCTGAAACGGACCGAGGAGACTTCATCTCTTGTTTCTGGGAAGCAGAAAGTGCCACCACAGAGCGCTCCTCCCGCGACAATAAATCGTATGAGGAGCTACTCGAGGTGGTAACTCATGCAGTCGAAAGATTACATCTAGACTGGCCCCAGGAGCGAGAGAACCCCAAGCGCTCGAAACTAGACGACAGATTTCTGTCGGGTGGCCGGGGAGGGCCTCAGCGGCGGTCTCTCCTTCTTTGACGATCTCCACGAGGAGTTGGTGCGCTCGTGGAGTAAGCCGTGTTCGTCCGTGTCTTCGTGCCATCGGCGTCGATTTATTCGACTATCGTGGATGCGAAGGCGCGGGCTACTCGATGATGCCCCAGGTGGAAGAGACGCTTGCGGGCTATCTCTCCCCTGGGACTTCATCGTCCCTAAAAAAACGACCCTCCCCACCAAGCCGTGCCGTATGACATCTTCGCTGGTGGGGAAAGCTTTCAGGCAGCGGGTCAGGCTGGTGCTTCCCTGCACACCATGGCGGTCCTGCAGGCGTACCAGGCTGATCTGCTGAAGGACTTGAGCACAGGCGGGTCCATAGATGAAGAGGCGTTTTTAGAGCTGCGCCGAGCCACAGATCTGTCTCTCCGTGCGACCAAGCAGACGGCCCGTGCCATCGGCCGTTCTATGGCTGCTATGGTGTCCATGGAGAGACATCTGTGGCTCAACCTCACGGGCATCAAGGACAAAGACCGCGCCATCCTCCTTGATGCCCCTGTCTCGCCTTCCGGCCTATTTGGCGACTCAGTTAATGCCGTCGCCACTAGGTTTCGGGAGGCGGCGCTATGAGGAAGCGTTCGTGAGGTTTCTTCCCGCCGTGCTCAAGAGTCGGGACCGTCGGCCACCCGGTCCCGACCAGGTCGATTCCTTTGAGGCGTGAGGCACAGAGGGACAGTGTGGCGAGCCGAGCACCCCTCGTAGAGACTGGAGTGCGGCTCGCGCGCTTCACAGTCCGCCTCAAGGAGGGCCGGACCTGCGTGGAGCATAATCTCCGCAAAGAAGAAGTCCTGATGCTGGTGCACTCAGCACCGTGAAGTGCCTCCCCGGGAGGCGCGAAAAATTCCAACAGAGAATAAATGCTCCTTCCCGGCACCCTCAGGAAGCCATTGTTCAATCTCCGCCGCCACTGGTGTTTGAGAACGCGGTTTTCAACGAAGCGTTGGATGTTCGGTCGCCTCCTGCCACGTTTCAGGATGCCGAACATCTAACAACCCCCAACAAAACGAAGTGTCAAAAATTAGTGCCCCTTTCAGAGAAGCTGGCAGCGTGGAAGCTTCTGCCAAATATCTCCCCATGGGTCCAAAAGACCATAGAAAGAGGCTACAGGATTCAGTTCGCATATCGTCCTCCGGCGTTTCAACGGCGTGATTTTCACTTCCGTGAAACCGGAGCAGCGCATTTGTTGATACAGGAGTTGCAAACTCTGCTGGACAAAGGGCCATAGAGCGTGTTCCTCTACCAGACAGACAGTCAGGCTATTACAGCGGTATTTTCTCGTTCCCAAGAAAGATGGGGGCTGCGTCCGATTTTAGATCTTCGAGGATTGAACCATCACCTCAGAACATACAAGTTCAAGATGTTAACAATAAAAATGATTGTTTCTCAAATCCAACCGGGCGATTGGTTTGTGACAATCGATCTAAAGGACGCATATTTTCACATAGAAATATTGCCACAACACAGGAAGTTCCTGAGGTTCGCTTTGAGGTGAAGCTTACCAGTATCGGGTTCTTCCTTTCGGCCTAGCATTGTCACCCGCACATACACAAAATGCATGGATGCAGCTCTGGCTCCTTTACGACTCAGGGCATCCGCATTCTGAATTACATAGGCGACTGGCTGATTCTGGCTCAGTCTCAAGAGCTTGCGCGCCGACATCGGGATGTCGTCCTAGCTCATCTCGGATCGCTGGGGTTGAGACTCAACGCCAAGAAAAGCGTTTCTCTCCTGTTCAGAGGACAACATATTTGGGGGTCGTATGGGATTCGACCACGATGCAGGCACAGCTGTCTCCTGCACGCCTCGATTCCATTCTAAACACCTAAAGAGCATCAAGCTAGGCCAGAAAATCACTCTTCATCACTTTCAGAGAGTTCTAGGTCTCATGGCAGCTGCTTTCACAGTGATACCTTTGGGCCTCCTGCACATGAGACCGTTTCAGTTGTGGCTCAGAGCCAGGGGATTTCATCAGGGCCAATCCCCAGAGGCAAATAAGGGTTACGCGTCGAGGGCCGTACCCTATCTATGTGGTTCAGACCCGGTTTCTGACCTTGGGTCCCACTGGAGTCCGTGTTGTCGTCGCAAGATGCTAACGACAGAGCGCATCCCTCACGGGTTGGGGAGCGGTCTTAGATGGCCGTCCAGCCCAAGGGATCTGGAGAGGTCATCTTCTCGAATGGCACATCAATTGCCTCGAAATGAAGGCTGTATTTCTGGCCCTGAAATACTTCCTCCAGCAGTTGAGAGGCTACCATGTCCTAGTGCGGGTGGACAACACGGCAGTAGTCTCTTACATAAATCGCCAGGGCGGACTGCGGTCGCGCCGCTTGAGCGAGCTAAGCGCAGCAGGTTCTGCTTTGGGCGCAGGACAAGTTCCTGTCCCTCAGGGCGATTTATATTCCCGGTCACATGAACAGGGGAGCAGACTTGCTGTCCAGACAAGCTGTGACACATGGGGAATGGAAACTCCACCCCGAAGTAGTCAGTCAAATCTGGGAAAGGTTTCTGAAGCAGAGGTGGACCTCTTTGCTTCACAGGAGACAGCACAATGTCCCTCTACTTCTCTCTGACTCATCCAGCTCCTGGGTCTGGGCGCGATGGCCCATGTGTGGCCCAGAGTGCGTCTTTACGCATTTCCTCCGATTGCTCTGCTCCCCGGAGTTCTAGCCAAGGTCCGTCAACAGGGGTCTCGCCTCTTACTCATAGCGCCCCGTTGGCCAACCAGAATATGGTTCTCAGATCTAATATCTCTCCTCGACGGCTCGCCGTGGGCGATTCCGGTGAGGAGGGACCTTCTCTCTCAGGCACAGGGGACAATATTTCATCCCCGTCCCGAGCTCTGGAATCTTCACGTCTGGCCCCTGAGAGGGACCAACTAAGTGATGCTGGCCTTTCAGCCAATGTAATAGAGACTATTCTTAGCGCTAGGGCTCCCTCCACTAGAAGAACATATGCCATGAAATGGCGCATCTTGGAAAGTTGGTGTAAAACACACCATGCAGACCCAGTTTACTGCCAGATTGTTTCAGTGCTAGAGTTTCTGCAAGAGAAAATGTCCTCAGGCACACATCCTAATACTCTCAGAACTTACGTGGCCGCCATTTTTTGGCTTGCCATGCTCTGATTGAAGGGGCTTCCGTAGGGAAACACCCTCTAGTTGTTCGCTTCATTCGAGGAGCTAAGAGGTTGAGGCCGCCCAGTAGGGCGACAGTTCCTTCATGGGATCTAGCTATAGTGCTTGAAGGCTTGGTGGACACCCCTTTGAACCACTAGAGTCAGCGCCTGTCAGGTTTCTGACCTAAAGATGGTTTTTCTAACAGCTATTACTTCTCTGAAGAGAATTGGGGATTTGCAGGCTCTGTCAGTCTCGCCATCCTGCCTAGATTTTGCCCCTGGGCTGGTAAAAGCTATTTTGCATCCTCACCTAGTTATCTTCCGAAAGTTCCATTCTCGACTATAAATCCGGTCATCCTTGAAGCCTTCTGCTCTCCGCCATTCATGACACGGAGCAGGAGAAACTTCACTTACTGTGTCAGTACGTGCTCTCCAGATCTACGTCCACCGCACTAGCCAGTGGCGTAAGTCAGAGCAGCTTTTTAGTATGCTATGGTGGCAATAACCGGGGCGGCTGCCACTAGACAGACTATGTCACACTGGGTGAGAGATGCTATTGCCCTAGCCTATGTGGCGCATGGTCAAACTTCGCCTCTAGGAGTTAGAGCTCATTCAACCAGAGGGGTTGCATCGTCGATGGCTTTACCAAGAAGCGCGCCCTTGCAGCAAGTCTGTGATGCGGCAGGTTGGTCCTCTCCGCACACATTTGTTAGATTTTATAGTTTGGATGTCCATGCTACTCCGGGCTCGCATGTCCTTGAGTCGACATCCCAGAGTAATGTCTGAGACCTCTTCAGTGTTGCGCGCACACACTACACAACGCTGGGGTCCAGACACTCCTAGTGCGGCGGCGTTGGTATTCTCGTTCCCATTAGCGCATTCAGCGCAGCATCGAGAGTAGCTTTTGAAAGGGAGCGTCTCTGGTTGCTTGACTGTAACCCTGTTCCCTGAAAAAGCGGAGCGAGATGCTGCGCCTCAATGCCGCACTGTGGGCGTGACTGGACGTCCTTTCAGACAAAAATTTGACCTGAGGATGTTTCCGCGTCACATCTATTTATAACCTCCAGGTGTTCATGATCAGGTAGGACGTCACCTGACCGAGGTTATATAAGCCAAACTTTGGCGTGTTTGACACACGTGCTTCAACAACCGGTCGAACAAAAGACGTTCTCTCATTAGCGCATTCAGCGCAGCATCTCGTTCCCGCTTTTTTCAGGGAACAGGGTTACAGTCAAGTAACCCGAGACGATACTGTAAATGCAGGAAAAAAGGCAGGGTGTCAGTCAGTGGTAGAATAAAAAACTAAGAAGTAATGATTTAATTACCTGTTTTCAGTCTGCCATCTTCACAGTCATTAAGCATGAACCTGAACTTTTGATGAACACAAAACATTCTTTTAAAAAAGCTTGTTAAATGTAGCCTTATTTAAGTCATGTGTCATATCTTGGTAACAAAGTCACTTTTTAGAAAAAAAAAATAACCTACTGAATATAGGAGGTTTGAGTATACTGAAAAGGCTCATTTCAAATGAATATTGAACAGCACTCACACCCAGTAAACCAACACATCAAAATAAATTAATGCACAAGCTTTTGCAAAATCCCATCAAAATGCAAACACAGTAAAAAATATATAATAATAAATAAATAACTTAATGGCTGGCTTAATGGCTTTTTTATATGGCAGTGGTGCTATATAGTACCTTTGCAACCCCAAAAGAACTGGTGAAAAACTTTTTTTTTGAGTGTTGCTAGACAAAATAGAAGTGTTTTAAGCTATTTAAACATGGAACAGATTTCAATGCTATACTGCTATAATATGTTATTGAACTATTCTGGAAGAGATACAGTATAAATGCAGTACAGTGTGATAGATAATTTCTGTTTGCAGGAAAATACTGCTGAAAAAAAACGTTGGAATTAAATGCGTATTGTTTCCGATCTACACTTAAACCTAAACCAGCAGGTTGTTCAAGACTTCTTCAACCTTAAACATTATTACTACTTGATCCCATCACCAGTTCAGCTCAGATGGTTAGGCAATTGCATTTGGCAGTACTTTCAAGTTTATCTTGTTCCATTTCAAAGCAAGCATGCATTAAATGCATAGCATGTATAGAAATGCATATATTACTATACTGGCTGTTATGTTCACCAGCTGGAGTCCACCCCAAACTGTTTATCACAGGTTTTCCCTGTCTTGTCTAGCCTTGTGTACCTTGTGTTATTTTGCCCGTGTACTGACTTTTGCCTTGTCAGTCAGTCAGTCGTCTTATATCATGTCATATATCATTATAGCATGTGTCAGAATATACAAAACTGTATCACCTTTCAGAGGAGAAAAGGCTGCTAGAAAGACTAGACAACATAACTACTACCAGCAGAAAATGAGGTCTAACTAATTTAGTTTAATGTCATTTCTCAAGTTTTCCCTGTGGCAATAACCTGGTGGCCTGATAGGAAATGAAGAATAGGGTCTTTTTACTAGAAGAACGAAGAGGCTCAGAACCACTTCAATGATCATGGGCCGTGGATTACCTCATTAATTCTGTATCAGTAACAGAGCATTACCTGAATTCACTGAACAGCTGATCCACAAAAAGAATTATGCAAATCAAGTGATCTTGCAATTAGGCCAAATATGGCAGTAATTAGCATTAATTGTAGCATGTAATTCATTCCACTCAACAGGCAAGCTAAAGCATGTCACGAAAGGGCGGACCTGTAAAATGAGGGTATACCATGATCAGAATAAAGGGTCGTTAACACCAAGTACTATAACTATATAACTGTATTAGTATCCACACCAGCGAAGGATATCAACTGTTGAACCTAAGTGCAAGCACATCTTCCGCTTTAAATTCTCAAGATAGCCGGATTGATTCTGTTTGGCTGTCAGTGTTTTTATCAGTCATCAGCTAAAAAAAATGTTCTTAAAATGATTCCAATTATATGGTTTCTTTGTGCCTTCATTGTTATAGTTGTGGTGTGGCCATTCTTTAATATTGAGAATTATATATAAATATATCTTTATAATTATCTTTTTTATAATCATGCTTGGTTTGAACAGAGCTTTCCTCTGAAAAATAAGCACATTCAACACAGCTTAAGATATTTGATGGTGGGAATAAGCAAACTAAGATTATGTAATGCAAACATTGAAATGTATTACTTTACTCATCATGAAACCCACAAACTTCAGCTCTACAACTTCAACAAAATCTAATACATTTGTGTTACAACTATTACTATACCTAAATCTTAGACTTTGCCTTAGCTCACCCCTAAGTAGTGCTTCAGAAAATGGAGAGGATCACACATCCTCTGAAAGTGATTTAAATGTTGATGAAAGTTGAAAAGGGTGCATACTGCAAGCCATTACAATCCATTTAGGTCTTCAAACCGAACAATCAGGATATTGCTCCAAATGACGATGGCCTACTTAAACAGGCTCTAGAGAAATGAACAATAAGGAGGCTCTTCAAAGAAAAAGCTGAAGGTGAAAGTGTGCATGAGATTTAAAGCATGTGCAAGATTAAGAAAAAATATGTCCTCTAAAGTCTAGAAAAATGAATTTATGATCTGAATTGTAACATACTATCTATCAAGAAATATACTGTAATGTGAGGATACCTCTTACTTTATTTTAACTGTCCATTACTGACTTGGAAACTCTTGCCACATAATTAGAATGTGAACTAGAAATAACAGGTCTATCTGCTAAAATGTTGTAACATTGATTCCTGGAAGTTACTGCTGACTTTATTTTAGTGTAGAGATGCATTTCCAGTTGAAACTGAATATTGAATAGAGGTTGTGTTATTTTTTATTTTTTTTGGTGATCCTCCTCTCTGTCTCTCTGTGATAGTGGAAGGAAATTGTCACGTCTCTGGACTCTTTGTTTATTGTTTTTGTCTCGTGCCATGTGCTCTCTGTGCCCTGCCTTCCCTCCATGTTAATTGTATTATTGTCTTCAGCCGTGTCTTAGTTAATTTAGAGAGATTGCTCTCTCTCGAGGAATATACTGAGCTATTCCTCCACCTTGCCAACGACTCTTGTTACCTGGACAGCTTTCTGTGCGGAATTTACTTCCACGGACTAAACATCTCCAATCAGGCGCAGCTGTCTGGGAGCGGCCCTCGAGGGAGCATCACCACTTACGTCGAGTGGGTGCTGGTGTCATGCAATTCGTCGATGACTGTTGCGCTGGAGGACAATGACACCAGCCCCACTCAGGATCCAGAGCCCAGCCCAGCACTTCACCGTATGGTCGAGCCTAGCCTGAGCCCACCGCTGACACAGGTGCGAGAGTCGAGCATGACCACGGACCCATCGCCAGAGAGAGCGACACAGCCGTGGGCGTCACGGACCTGAGCCGATTACGTCCAGACCAGGTGCGTGAGGCGACAACAGAGCTCGCCACGGTGGAGTCAGCCGACTGCAAGGAGGCGCGGAATGGAGCTCCGCCCACTGCACCACGGCTGAGGTGAGCTGATTATCCACCTGGGGCTGCTGGAGCAAAACTCCCTCCATTGCCCGCGCCTCGTGCGCTCCATCCCCGTGCCAGCGCCACATGCGCTCCCTCCAGAGCACATTTTCCCACCCTCCCACCCTTACCATACAGCGTCTATGGATCCCAGCAGCCCCTGCGCTCACCCTCAGCTCACCATCTGGAGCTCGCCATGGGTCTGCCGGTCTCCATCGCCGTTGTGGGTGAAGGATCCCTCACCTCACCGTCCCGCCTCCGAGTCCTGGACTCGACCTCGGTTCGTAGACCCGTCGGCTCCCCCTGGGCTCCTAGCTCCCTCCTCTCCACCGTGGTCTGTCAGTCCACCAGCTTCACCAGGCTCCATCGTCCCTCCGGCTCTACCTTGGTCTGTCGTCGACCATCCATCGCCTCGGGATTCCTCTCCTCCGGCTTCCCCTCGTCCGTCCATCCCACCGGCTCTGTCAGGCTCCTCCTTCCCTCCGGCTCCACCTCAGTCCTCTGTCGCTCTGGCTCCACCGTGTCCTTCCCGTCCCCCGTCTCCGTGTCAGTCGCCGTAGCCTGCGGCGTTGCCTAGGACCTCCAGCGCCTCGTCGTCACCCTGGCTCTTCGGCTCTCCGGCTCCACCTCAGTCTCCTCCACCACCTGCTCCACCGCCATCGGTCGGCCCCATGGAGTCGATGGCGGCTCCTCCGTCAGCTCCACCGTGGACCACCATGGCTGGGCTCTGGATCTCCTCCTGCTCCGGACTCCTCCTGGCTCCTCCCACCGTCTGCACCTCCTTGGACTCCTGTCTGCCTGCCCCCTCCTGGGGGCCGTCCTCCACCGGAACCTCCTCCCAAGCTCCCGTTTTAGTTTTGTCTTTTCGGTGTGAGGACGCACCTTCCGGGAGGGGGGCGATATGTCACATCTCTGGACTCTGTTTATTGTTTTTGTCTCGTGCCATGTGCTCTCTGCCTGCCTGCAATTGTATTGTTTATTTTCATCTCTGAGGAGATTAAAACTCTTTATTTTCATTTATGCTAGTTGTGTGCTCTCGTGTTTACCACACGCGTGACTGATCTTCAGATTTTGATTAAAGATCAAAAACATTTAAAAATTATGTTGAGTATAATTATCAATTCAAAGTTCTAAGGAACAATATTTATCTGAAATAAATATATATATATATATATATTGTAACATTATCAATGTCTCTCTATAATTTCTTAAATTATCTTTTATATTTGGATATTTCCATTCATTGAGAAAAAAAAAAAAAAAAAAAAAATACTAAACTGTTCATAATAATAATAATGTTTCTTGAACAGCAAATCAGCATATTACATAGATTTCTAAAGGAACATGACATCGAGGACTGGAAAAATGTTACATTTGTCAATAGATAATTAAAAAAAAAATATATATATATATATATATTCAAATAAAAAGCAGTTATTTTAAATAGCAAAAAATACTAATAACAATATTACTGTTTTTGCTGTATTTTGGATCAAATAAATGAAAATATAGAGATTCTAGATTAAAAGTCTGTATTATATTCTGTATTGCAAGTTATGTATTATGTATTAGGTGTTACGTGATGTGTAGTCATGCGACCCACAGAACATTGATACTTTCCATAAAAGCCACTATGTTCAGACTGCCTCTAAACTAGTTTTCTAGTTAAGTAGCTACTAATTTGTTAGGCAAACTAGTAGCTAGCAGTCAGGCAACGTACAATTTTAAGATTTTTAAGGCTGTAAAACTTATGTCTTCAAGGTAAAACTAAAAATAAATTACTTGACTAACTATTTAAGACTAGTCTAAACAGTTTATGCAACCAGCCACCTGGTGTTACTGTGGCATGCACATTAAATAAACTAAAAATAAAATTTTACTCTTTTCAAAACCTTTAAAAAGAAATAAAGTTGAATTGAAACAAATGCAAATGTAAAATCTGTATCTTAATCGGTAGAATAATGTTCTAACAATGCAGGGGTATGCATTTAATTCTCAGGGAATGAACCTTGAATACAATTTAAGGTGCTTTGGAAAATTTGATTACTGAAATGTAAAAGTTTTTACTCTCTGTGGTCATGACAAGAGAAAAGTTTATGGAAGCTGCACTAAGGACTCCTTGGCAGAACAAATCCAACACTGCAAATGAGTGCAACTGGATTCCTTGAAAGTGTGCATATATATATATATATATATATATATATATATATATATATATATTTTTTTTTTTACCCAGGATTTGCCCAGTGATTTTGTATATCACTCTTATACCTGACACACTCTAGACCTATGATGTTCTCACAAGCTCACTTTCTACAATTGCTCCCATCATGCTCAAACAACTCCAATGCCTAAATACTCCAATCTCCATGGGTACTGGTCCTGTCAATAAATAGAAAATAAATGTAATTTAATTTACTTACTTGGAAACATAACTCAGTTTCTTGTAAAGTTTAAAAAGTTCCCCTTTTTAAACTTGAGCTTGAGGAACTTGAGGAACTTGAGCTGCATTGAAAATGTTATTTGAACACCATCGAATAACGTGACCAGCATGACCAGGCTCCGAATCAGTGAAATCAGTTCACTGAATGGGCAAGACATCACAGACAGGGTGATGTAGAGACCAGGAAGCATAAGAGCATGAAAAAGGTTTGCAGTTCTGGGCCCGGTGATGTTGAGGCACAGCAGAAATTTTGGACAGAGTGGCGCTCCCTGCCCGAAGCTTTTTAGCAAGAGGCGAATCTGCAGATCTTCAAAATCACTGTATAATCTTTGGCTAAAAGCTGTTGCTTATGGACCAAGACTTTTGAGGGGTGGCCCTCTCTGGGGAAGAAAGATGTACATTTCATTATATGGTTCCCATCTTTCTTTTGCTTTCAAGAGATTGATCTGTCAACCTTGCCGGTGTTCCAGCAAGCTCTTTCCAGCAAGCTCTGCTTTCATTCTCTTCTGTCCAGAAACGTAGGCTCAGCACCTCTTCAGAGGCCTCTATAGTGGCTATACTGGTCATCTTCTGTGCAATGCTTCAGGGCACAGATTAAGCTGCTCCGATTACACCAGAGATCAGTCTCGAGAGATTGGTTCACTTAGTAGGTCAACTGGCAGTGTGGGAGCTTCTCCCAAGCATGTTTTGTTGGGTCATGACTAGAAGGCTCTGGTTCTACCACCTTATTTTTCTTAGTAGATGGCGCAGGTCTGAGGACTGTCATTTCAATTCAGCCAGCTTCAGCCATAGAGTGTTCTAATGTTCATGGCTCATGGCATCCCTATGTGATCCTAGGGGTACCTCCTTTCATTTAGTGCAGTACACATCCCTGGGCATCTCAATGGTGGTGGTGAAGAAGATATGGAGAGCTTTTGGCCAGACTCAGGTGGACTTGTTTGTGACTCAAGAACAACTGTCTCCTTGTGGTTCTTCAGCACCACTGGAGCTGGCCACTATGGTACAGATGTGGCCGAGGTTTCATCAGAGTTCTGGAGTGTGCTGGGATGGCTAATATTATCCCTATTCTGGCCAGGCCAAATATGTTAGGTTCTTAGAGCTGATTTCCCTTCTCATTGGCTTCTGTCAGGAGGGATCTCCTCTCTCAGGGCAGGGGTACAAACCTTTACTGAGGTTGTTAAAGCCATTGTCTAATCAGCTCATTAAGGGAAATGTATATAAATAATTATTGTAAACCATCAGGAAAACCAGAGAGTGAAGCTTAGAAAAAGAATTCAGCACAGCACAGTTTATAATGGGGTCTATAACTAATACTGAAGCTTGGTTTGTTTTAGTTAAATGTACAATACTTGCATTGCCTCATTGGTGAGGGTCCAGATGCAGTCTCGGATGAAAGTCTTGATGGTTTCAAGGTTTTGGACTTGCACAAACATTGTTCTTGGTTTGAAGAGAATTCCAAAGATGTCCTGACACTGATGATTGGGGGTTTCAAGTCAAGTCAAGTGGCTTTTTAACTACATATAGCTGTGCAGTACATAGTAAAATGAGACAGCGTTTCTCCAGGACCTGGTGCTACATGAAGTCACAACACAATACAAGACAAAAAAACTCACATACTAAGCTAAGACAGTGTCTTAGCCACATAAAGTGCAAAGTGTGCAGACTAGTGCAAACAGCAAGGGAGTAAAGTGCAAAACCCAGTGTGCAAACTAGTGCAAACAGTGCAAGGACAAATCATTGCAAAGAACACAAATACAACATACCTGGGAGTTTGTTAAGGTGAAAAGAGCTAGGTTGAACAATATACACAATGACCTGAAGGACATGTGTGTTCATTTAAAGAAAGGTTTCCTGTGAATTAATAAGAGAAAAGTCTGTTGTCTTTCCAAAAGTGAGATGGAGTCAGCATTGGGTTATCCACATACCTTAGTTAATAACTAGTAAACTAATAAACTTTTGTAATCAATTGGTTGCCAGTGAACCAGAAACCTGTTCTGGCTTTCTGAGGTGTTGAGATGCATTTTGGGGGAAGGGTCTACAGACTCGAAGTTGCACTTTCATTAGTCCTTTGGTAGGTTAAAGGGGCATTAGAAATTATTTGTAAAGTATAACAAATAGTCTGTGTCTGATTGGTCCAAAAGCTACAAAACTGTACAGCATGATCGCTACACCTTTCCTGGTGTAGAGATCACCAGCTTGACCCAGTTAACTGATCAGTTGGTACAGTGCTATAGTTGTTGCATGCTATATTCTCTGCAGGGTTGAGTCACTCCACCCTGAAAGTGTATGTGACAGCTATAACTGCTTACCACGCCTCTCTCAGTGGTCAGTCTGTGAAAGACATACTCTAGTTAAATGTTTCCTCCATGGTGTGCTGAGGCTGAGGCCTCTGGCCAGAAAAGCATATGCTAAGTGGTAGATCAGGATACTTATATCTATTGTCACACAGAAGGCTTTGAAGCGCCATAATGCTTTGAGACACAGGGTCTAATTATATCAAAGATCTAGGGTTTCATACATATCCTACAGATGTTATTTATTGCTTGTTAGTTGAAAAAAAATTATACTAATAATAACTTAATGAACATTACATGTAGCATGCTATGCCAATACTTGATGCTACATTTTTTGGCTCTTGGAATTTCAAGACCCAAGAACCAGATACCTTCCTGCAATTTTTCAGCAGGAAAGGCTAACTGTCAGCCAGCGATGGATTTCTCTGTTTTGCATGAAGACTCTAGTGACTGTAGTGGTTAGTGTTTAACAGAGTGTGGGATGAACATTCACTAGAAACAGGAAAAAACTGTTTCATGTCAGGTTCCAGTACATTTCTCTGAGACACACATTCAATAGACTCATGCACACACCCAAAAAAAGAAGTTGTTATAGTTGAAGATAATAGTTAAATTAAGAGCATATGGTACAATGCTTCAGTCTCTTGTTTTTCTCTCTATTAAGGTCACAGTAATCTTAAATCAATCAATCAATCAATAATGTTTATTTATATAGCGCTTTTAACAACACAGGTTGCATCAAAGCACTGTACAGTATGAAGTAGAAGAATACAATGACAGGGATGTATAATGAAGAGAGTGAACAATTTGTTATTAAATGCAGAGACGGTCTCTGTAATCAATTCGACGATAATCACTAGAAGTTAAGTGTTTCCAACAAAGCAAGCCAGAGGCGACAGCGGCAAGTAACCAAAACCCCATTCATCCAGAATGGAGAAAAAACCTTGGGAGAAACCAGACCGGACACCCAGCACTTAACTTCCAGTTAAATTTTAAACACAGCTGTGTCAGATAGTGTAAATGACTTAGTGTGTGTGTGTGTGTGTGTGTGTGTGTGTGTGTGTGTGTGTGTGTGTGTGTGTGTGTGCATCAGGATCTGGTGATCAGTCCACAGAGCGCATCTAGATGTTCTGGTCTCTGATGAACATAATCTCTGGGTGCTGATCCACCATCTAGTCTGGATACAAACTGTGAAACAGATTAAGAAAGAAACAGGACTAATATTAGCGTAGATGCCATTAAATTCAATATGAATTCAAACATCTCTCATCAGATTCCTCCGAAACCAAATTAAATGTACCATGCACATACATTTAAAAGGATTAAATTCTAAAACATATTTTGTTCATGAAATCAGCTTTCTTTCTATTGTACTTCTTCAAAGAAACACCTCAGACAAAGATCCTGCTTAAAAAGATAACAGACTGTATTAAGTTTCTGAGCTATGAAATAGCTCAGCTATAAAATTTAACTCTCACTGGCTACTATTCCCTTGAGTGTGTCTCTAACACTTTACCCAAAGGAACTAAGCAATGTATCCACTGTTTAGTTCCCATGGAATGCAAATACACTTCGCTGAAGCAATTTAAGGTCCACAGAGGAAATATTCAAGGTTATAGTCAAGTAGAGAACCTACATTCTGCATTCATTTGATTGTTGCATTGTGCTCCCTTGCGATAAGCACCCAAGTGGTCAAGATGCTAATGCTTAAAGTAAGGATCTCCCATAGTTATACACCTCCCACAGTCCGCATCCAGACAGCCATTAGTAGGTCATTCACTCACAGACAATGTGTCACAGTTTATGAAGCACAGAGAATTGTGTGTGGTGTGATTGCACCTGAATGCGCTGAAGTGTCTGGAAGCACATTTGCATGCATGTGTTCAATTTTTCAGGCAGTTCTTTCTGTTCAAACACGTTTACTCTTAAATAATTCAGCTACATTTTCACATTTTAAAAGATGACCAGTCATATAGAAATGAGGCGGCAATAGGTTAGAATAGATTAGCCAGAGAACGATTACTTAAATCACCCATCCATCTACATTCTGGTTTAGCATGAAACAATGAAGTTTTCCTATATTAAAAGATCTGCTCTGTATTTATGAAGCAGGATTTTCAACAGGGATAAATGATCTGCTGTCAAACAGAGAACTGCACTGCATTGTGAGTGTAATTAAGAGAGGCCCATCTCTCATCCTGCCCTAAAAACACAGCTCAGTTTGAAATGAAAATTATAAGTACCAACTGAGTGTAATCATCATAATCCTCAATTATATGCAAAATTGTGTTTATAGAATTGTTGCGTAACATTTGTTCATTTGTACTGTGATGTCATCTTGGAGAAGCAGAGTTTTGCTGCAGTACAATCGCTGATTACTAATGGACTTGAGTCAGTTCATTACTCTATGAAAAATTCTGTTCATAATTGAAGATACTTAGTCTGACAAATGGTAGTAAGTTACAGAGAACAGATAAGTATATGAGTGTACTTGAAGACTGATAGATAGTGTGAACAATGTGTGTAACATACTGTTTTTGTCCCTGTTTAAGATAACTTGTCACCTAGGGAACAAAGCACATGCTGCCTTTGTTCTCCATGACACTTTTAGCACATTTATAGCTTTAGAAATATTAAAGAGGAGATGCTTACTGGACAGGATCCTTATATATTCACGCTACTGCATTGTTATTTGCATTACATATCATGATGAGAAAATTAAGAAAAATAAGCATATTTTCTTTATTGAGACATCATTTTTTATTTTGAAAATAGCCCCAGTTTATTAATGGAAATAATTACATAATTCTTAATCATGTTAGAATGAAATATGACCAAATATGTAACATGGTTAGTAAAGATCAGCCTTTAACCTTAATGTTCAGTTTTACTTGTTTCTACTTGGTCTATAAAGGCATGCATACATTTGAATGCTTTTGCTATAAATTAATGCTCATCACATTAAAGCAATATATGGCCCCCTAGGGGATGGGGGACCAGTCTACCAGCACAGCTGTCTTACCTGAGCTTAACAACCAGGAAAAATTCCACTGACTAAAAGGAACAGCATGACATTTAAAAATGAAAGCACTGTTAACCTCACTTTACTGAGAAGTGCAGATGGTTATCTAACATAACGCATTTGGAGCATGTGGCATGTTATTCAGTCCCTGTTTATAATGCAATCTAGAAATTATGTCTAAAAGGGATTCATGATCATTGTATAGTTCTATGCGGCTTCCACACAGTTAAAAAATGCAAGGAAATACAAGAAAAATATGTAGTTTTTGTATTAAATTACTGTTAAACATTTACTGTATGTTGTGATGAGTTGGCTGCCCCTCCCCTTGATTATCATCATCACCCTGTCCTTTAATCGCCCACCAGGCTCCCGACGGGAGTGGGTGTGTGTGCGAGGAGGGGCGTGGTATTGGACAGGTTTGGCGGCGTGTGACGAGGTACACCTGATGTGGATCGAGCCTCATCACCGCCGCAGTTAAATGCCGAGGACACTTTAATATTTTGTATTTTTATTAATAAAAGCCTCTCGAGGCCTGACGCCACACCCACCGTGTCTGTCATTAGCTCACGCCTCCTCATGCCACAATGTCTGTACACTTACTTTTGTATTGTACATAGTAAGCAAATATTTCAATAAAAAAATAACCTTTTAATGTAAATTACAAACCTTGCAAAATAACCGTACAATTGCATGCCAGTGGTGAGGCTAAATTAGGGCTAGGGTGTCACTGGCCCACTTATATTCACAATTCATCTCCCCAGTTAAATTTGTTTGTTTGTGGGAAAGAAGAAAAATCATGCATACGTGACAGTAATCGTTCAAACACATGAGTATAGAGAAAAAGAACAAAAAGAACCAGTATTTTAAAATTATTAGAATATAGAATAGAAGTTGCATTATTTTCATTCATGACCATCCCTACAATATAAATTCCCAGTATCTCTTGTTCTTTGATACCACAATAATGGGGAAAATTGCTGGCTTGGCAATGGTTTAGAAAATAATTACTAGCAACCTCAACAAAGAGGATAAGTCACAGAAGGCCATTACCAAAATGTGTCTGTTACCAGAGTGCTGTATCAAAGCATATTAAAAGTAAAGTTTACATGGAAGGAAGAAATTGGGCAGGTAAAGGTGCACAAGCAACAGGGATGACCACAAGCTTGAGAATACAAAGTACTTTACAAGGAGTAGACTGAAGCTGGATTCAGTGCATCAAGAGTCACCACGATCAGACATCATCAGGAAAAGGGCTACCAAGCCACTTCTGGAACAGAAACAATGACAGAAGCATCTTACCTGGGCTAAGGAGATAAATAGCTGGAATAAATAATGGTTACTCGGTGGTCCAACGTCCTCTGGGTCTGGAGGTAGAATGGACAGATACAGAAATCAAATTGCTTTAAGTCCAGTGTCTCAAAATATTAGTCAATTATGAAGTTCTATTAGTCAGTGATAATTTGGGGTGTCTCAAAATATTAGTCAGTGATGATTTGGGATGCTCTGACATCTGCTGATGTTGGTCCATTGTGTTTTATCAAGTCAGTACAGCCTTCTTTTTAGGTGATATTGGAGCACTTTATGTTTTCATTTCCTGACAAGCTTTATGGAGATGCTGATTTCTTTTTCCAGCAGGACATTAGCACCGGTCCACAGTGACAAAACCACTTCCAAATGCTTTGCTGACCATGGTATTACTGTGCTTGATTGGCCAGACAAAATGCCTGACCTGAAGCCTTTACGAAATCTATAGCATATATCCAAGAGAAAGATGAAAAACAGTCAATTCAAAAATACAGAGCCGAAGACTCAATAGCTCCTCAGCAGCACCACAGGCTGATCGCTTCCATGCAACATCTTACTGATGCTGTAATAAAATGTGCAGAACTGAACATACTTTAAAGTACCTGAACTTTTCTGCTTTGCAAATACTTTTTTAGATTGATGTTAGGAAATATTGTAATGTTTTGAGATACTGGATTTTAAATTTAATGAGCTTTAAGCTCTATGCATCTATATGCTTTATGTAGGCATATATTTCAGTTTTTTTTTTTGTTTGTTTTTTTATTTTGTTTTTATCAAAAATGTGATGTTTCAGCTGTCAAAATCTGCATCTCTATTTTTTATCTCATGCGTTGTAAAAGTATGTTATTTAGCTTCAAAATAGGCCCAAGGTCCACATACGTTCAAATTTCTGACCTCACCACTGTTTCATGCAGAACATAATTGCCATTTGAAATTAATTTGCCTGCCACAGGTTTGTATAATAAATTTTAATAATAATAATAATAATAATAATAATAATAGCTAAAAAATAATGAAGTTTGTATGTTACTATTAAAACTGTTTCAGTGGTATGTGATGTTTCAAGCACACTATGTACATTTCAAACTGAAAGTTTATTGTTTATTGTGTGAGCTATAGATTTTTAGATAAATGCTTCAGATAATGAAATGGACATTGGTTGAAATGCACAGTTAAAGTTTTAAAGTCTTGTATCAACATTTAAAGAATCATGATGAAAAGATAAATGTAATTAAATTGTAATTAAAATTTGTATCAAATATGTTATCAAACAGGTAATTCAATGAGAAGAGAAACTACATTATTGAGCCAATAGATTTATTTATTTATTTTATTCATATTGATGACTAAAATAGGCATCATCCATATTTATAGATAATATGGTTTCTCTGTTAAAAGATTAATTTCATTTACTCATTTCATCTCAGCATATGCATTTATTAACTGAACACTCATTTTCTTATTAACATGTTTTGTCAAATTCATGATGTAGTCCTGCTGCCACATAGAAAGTTGTTTTTCTTCAGAGCACTGGGATTTTTTTCTCACTCCTTTCCAACCTTCTTCAGCCGCCCTTATTAGACCACACAGTTGCCATGGAGATGGCACAGTCTGCCCACTTTCACTTTGCGTCTTGGATGGCTTGCTGCTTCAGTAATCCAGTTACAGCACATGACAGCATTCTGTCTGAACCAAGCCAAAGACATTCAGTAAAGTGTCATTGCACTAATGAATAGCTCATGGCTCAGATCAGGATGTAAGGAATGCTCAAAACTTGCACAAAACAGCTGCTGTCATCCCTTAATTTCCCCCTTGCTGTCCCTTAGGCCCATATGGCTTGGATCACAATAGGGACATCCAAGGTAGTCTACCAAATCTAAACAGACATTGCATTCTACAGGGTCATTCATTCCTATGGGGTTTTATACATTTTTGATGAACAAAACAGGGACACAGGCATACAAGGATACAGGTATCTGGAGGACATTAATGTTTTCTACTGGAAATGGAGTGATGCTTCTACATAGAAAATGGTATTATGTGACAAAAGACTGCTTTTCAAGGTTTTCTGGTTTACAACCATAAGACAGTGAAACAACATTCAATGAAGTTAACCAAAATCCATTATTTGCAATTTGCAATGGAGGTTAGATGCTCAAAAGTGTAAATATGTAAAAGATTGTAAAAAGTAGGTGTGACGAGTCGGCTGCCCCTCCTCTTTATTGTCACCATCACCCCGTCCTTTATTCGCCGCCCTTCACCAGGCTCCCGACGGGAGTGGGTGTGTTCGAGAGGAGGGGCGGGTATTGTTCAGGTCTGGCGGCGTGTGACGAGGCACACCTGAAGTGAGTTAGCCTCGTTACCGTGCGCGTTAAGTACCGAACGCGCTCTCCTCGGGAGACCGGTCTCTTCCCCCGTGCATGCACGCTGGTGTCCTCGTGGGTCCAGGAAGGGTGCGTGATGGACCTCACCCCGCCGTCCGAGAAGTGCATCGTGGGACCCCCGTAGTCCAGGTTGTGACCACAAAGCTCATCCCACTCTGCCGCCCGGAGCAAAGAAGCAACGGAGACGCCGTCCATTACCTGGACCCTTCACCCCTGGAACACGCCCACTGTGTCTGTCGTTGGCTCCTCCCGTCACATAGGTTAATGTGTCATACCTGCAAACTAGTCGTTTTTCAGCAAAAATTCGTAGTGTTGAATTAAAATATATAATTTAAGAGATTCGTCTTGATCCAAAGAGGTTTATTTTTTAGGGGTTTTGGGGGTGGAGGGCAGGGAGAGAGTTGTATGCTCGTAGACAAGAGTGTGTTGGACAAAAGTAACTTCAGTTTCAGTTGTACTTTAAGCAGCACTAAGCAGACGATCACTTCATGACATCAAAGCACCGCAAGAGCTACAGAGATCGCTCCGCATGCGCAAAAATCTCTCACGGTACTTTGATGTTAAATGCGGATCGGTCTGTGACCGGCTGCTTAAAACTGAACACACCTCATATCACTGCCAGTCCATTTTGACAGCACACTACTCTCACATGTAAACATGTCATAGGCATGGAAGTTCTTAATTGTGAGTTAAGATGACACGAGAGCTGTGTCTGAAATTGCTCATTCGTTCACTCATTAAGTAATCCCTATATAGTGTATGGACATTGAGTGAACTCTATCAGAGGGAGTGAACAAAATTAATTGAATGGATTCAGAGGTGTTATGTACAAACACGTGAAACGTGCAAGCTCGTGAAACACGGCTGTTGTGAAAACATGGGCTTGGTAGTTTGTAAAAACTAAATATACATTAACTTAAAATAGGCATTTCTAGGAGTTTTTATTTTGTGATTATTTAGTTTTGTAGTCTATAGTTTAGTTTTAGTCTCAACCTTTAGCAGAGTTGACAGTACAGAAATGGAAATCAGTATACAAAAATAGGCCTAACCCAAAATGAAAATATTAAAATATTCTGTGATCACATCTGATGTGTTGAAATATTTAATATTAAAATAAATGTAGCATAATTTGGTTATGATGTTTAGATGACATAATCATGTTATTGTAACGGTGCTCTCTTGATCACTTTTTTGCACATAAATCATAACTAGGAGGAATGATAAAGCACATTTAACAGTAAAAGCTCATATTTTAATGTTTATTACCCATTTATGAAACAGTTATAAGAATGAGTGTGATATTATTTATGCACATTTGCAGGTATATTTTTTTTCTGTTAATTATCATTTGTGCTAGTATCTGCGATAATTTGTGGAGAAAAAGCGAGCTGCTCGTCTGCTTTGGTCCCCTCAAAAAGGGGTTTTCTGCGACTAAGCAGACCTTAAGCAGGTGGATAGTAGTCTAGCTTATGAGTCCTCTGGGCTCCTGCAGAGGCTAGGAGTCAGAGCACACTCAATACAAGGTCCTCCAAGGCCCTGTTATCTGGGGTCTCATTGGCTGAGATTTGCAACACTGTGGGATGGTCTACCCTCATATGTTTGTTCGTTTTTTATGGTTTAGCTGTGCAGGTACACACACTAGGCAAGAATTTGCAAGTCTGGGGTCATAGGCATCTCGATCTATGTGGCTCGAGTTCCTGAAGAGGAATGTCTCCAGGTTACGCATGGTTCCATGCTTCCTTGAAGGTACGAGACACCGGGTCTTGTAACCACACTTCTGGCATTCCTGCCTGTCTTCCAGCAACACAGCTGTGTTTCGGTGGAATGAATCCACATTTTCCAACGAATCAAGTGAATCAATGATTCAGGAACCCATTCATGAGGACAATAGTCACTTGCATCGTTTTTAATCAGCCGCTTGAATGAATGACTAATGACTCGCTCACTAAACAGTAACTTACCACCACTTACTGGTGGATTGGTTTCATATTTAAGACCCCATTCCCCTACCTTTCACCCCTGTCACCTTTTTTAACCTCTTGTGAGTTTGCAGGTTTGGTGTTTTGATGCTTACCAGACCATAATTTTAATAAGTAAATATATATAATATATACAAGGGCTTAGTACCACTTAAATTCACCCCATTTTTTTGGGGCAAGTCTGTTCACACAGAGGTTTTCAGGAGCTGGTGTGAATAAATACAGATTTAAATTCAAAGAGACAGAATAGTCTGTGCATGACCTGTTGTTTTATTCCTACCCAGAATAAGGTGAAATGAACATCACGGAGTGCTAAACATGAAGTGAAGTGTGTTTTATTCATACTTGAAGCCAGAGGGTGCTCACGTGGAGAACGTCTGACCATAAAATTCCAAATATGGGCAAAAGTGGCCAGCTATCGCATTGTGAAAACAGTTGCTTTTTTACAAAAATACAGAAATGTTTGGAAACATGAAGACATTAAACATACAGTACGACAATTTTTGTTTTTCAAGTCATCTCGAGGTAATAATATATGATCAATGCAGTGCTAATTGATGACGCGTTTATTACAGTAGGCCTATTCTGATGAAATGTAATAAATGATGTGATAAAATGTAAAAATTAAAGTTGCCACAATACCAGTAAAAAGTTTAAGTCTCTTGACTTGAATGAAGCGCTAGGCTGAGTAGGATCCATATGCAGCTTTATTGGCGTGGTCGTGACAGGCAGGGTCAAACAACGCAAACAGGACTTGTCGAAGGGTCTGACAGGTAGTACAGTTCTGGATGAATTTAATGGTATCAGGGAGTTCAGTGGGCCACCAGTAGCGATTCCTCACCAACTGGAGTGTCGTGCAGTGATCCCAGGGTCACCACACCCCAGAGCTTGGGGTGTGGTGGAACTGAGACAACAGGTTAGACTCGGGGTCCCCTGGAGGGGCAGTGTTTGTTGATTGAAGTGGTTAATCTCGGTGGTTAGGTCCCATTGGACAGGTGCTAGAAGCATACTTTCAGGAGGATGTTCCAGGTTCAATTGGTGGATCACCTCCTTCAGTTTGTCGTGATAAGGACATGTGTTCTTCAGGAAAAACAAAAGTAAACTCACAAAAATGATCATCGTAGCAAATCAAGACTTCACAAAGGTAGAACAGTCAAGTCCATTTAAATAGGGGAACTAATGAGCAGAAGACGTGGCGAAGGGGACAGGTGTGCAGCGTACTCAGCCTCTTCTACTTTGTCATTCTTCCTCTTCTTTGAGATGGTGGGAGTGTTGAGTCACCAGATGGGTCATATACCTTTACATCACTATTGTGTTGATATTTATCAGCCCTTGCCAGAGCTTTGCCTGAACCACTAATACATCTCATTCCTTTCTCCTCCAGGGAAATCGTGCTTCCAGCTGGGCCTCGGTTTTCCACTCCCATCTCTGCATTGGTATCTTCTCCCAGGGCATTGTAACACCTCCATTTAGTACATCCAAAGTAGGCCTACTGCAAAACAGTAAAATTGCAATAACATAATATACAAAAATATTTTTAGTATTTAAAGCTGGAAAACTGTTTTACTGTTTTATTTAATATAAGCTAAAATGAATTTAAATAGGCTTATAATATGATGCTAAATTTTTGCATCATTACTTCAGTCACACAATCCTTCAGAAATGATACTGATATTCTAATTTGCTGCTCAAAAATATAATATAGGAGTAGAATTTTTTCAGGTGTCTTTGATGAATTGAAGGTTCAGAAAAGCATTTATCTGAAATATAAATTCTTTGTGTAACATGTTTTGAATCTTTCTATTCTTCAAAGAATCCAGAAAAATGTTAAATGTTTTAGATATGTTTTTGTAATAACAATTAAAATTCAGACTGGTATATATATATATATATATATATATATATATATATATATATATATATATATATATATATATATACCCTCGCTTCTGAAATGTTAGCTATGCCCCTGTATATTAGGTGTTTTATCCTCACCCTTGTCACTTTATCAGTTCTATGATGGTGGGGAACCTCTAATTCCCAATGTTCTATGTCAAGGGACATGATTGCCAAATGTAGAAAAAGTTCAGCACTGACTAAAGCATCTTAATTAATCTCTAGACAGCCCTTTGAAGGGTAAATATGTAACCAATGCCATTTTACACTCTGACTGACCTGAGAACTGCTGATTAATGCTGTTGAGCCATAGAGGTCAATTCTGCTGCTTGAATCTCTAAGGTAATAGATGCTAACCCTGTCTCACTAATCCTCTGCTATTACAGAGAATATTGAATATGGATCTGCATAATGAAATTACTTTGCCTTCTTTTTTTTTTTAAAACCTTGAGCAGCAGCGGCTATTGTGAGAAACACTTAAAATGCAAGAGATATTCCTCAAGTGCCAAAGGACACTAATGAACGTTAAGCCTCTCAAATTGTTTTTCCTCCCCGCACTGCAGAACTGATAAGCTGGTCATTGGATAATAGGGGCCTTTAGGTAAGAATTGTGTAGAAACCATCAAGGAGCTCTCACCCATATCCCATAGCATCTTATTTTTGTTTTGAGGGTGATTAATTATCTCACATATTCTAATATCTTAAAATTGTGGTTCAGTAAATTCAGTCACTGTAAGGTTGTTTAACCTCTACTACAAAAAGAAACCAAACAGGGCAGGTTTTTCCAATTAGCAATACTGTATGAATTAAATAAAGTACATCAGTACCCCTTCATGTTATGCACATATTGTATAGTATGCTAACATAAGGTACCAACATACTCTGTTACATATGTTAAACCACCCCATAACAATAAAATATATATAAAAATCTGAGTAATATACCATCACAACAACGTAATCAAACATTTTAGAGTAGCATTCATTAATAAGACCGCCATAGATTTAGTTATGGCTCGAATGACAGACATTTTGAATCCAGTCTCAAAAATGTTTTTGAAAGCTCACTCAGGAGCAGATATGTTGTGTGACGGGCATCCAAATCACTGCTTACATCTGTGAAGGCCAAGCATGTGATTGGATCTAAAAGGTATGCCTGAGGCTCTGTCACAGATTTTGGCTTTGGTTTGGGACAGAGAAGCTACAGAATGACTTCACCAAATGTTCTCAGTGAGGTCATTATAGCTGCAACTACTTTAAAAAAAAATCACACCAAAATCGTTTTCTTGAATTTTGATCCATAATTTACACAACGTATCAATTTTACTGTAAATAATTTGTTAAAAAAATGTTGGTTCAAGTGCAAATAAATAAATAACACTTACATAACATGAAATAACATCTACATTTTAAGTGTTACCTCACAGGCACAACGCTCTTAACCCTTTTTGAGCTAAGACTTGGCAACAGCCTTCACAAGTGTCTCTTGGGATTACGATTCAAGAATTGCCCCCACGGTTCTGTTGAGTGATTACACGACGAAAGAGATTGACCAAGAAGAAGTAGATAGGGTCAGTTGTTGGCTCTTTGAGATCAAATGGTGGGATATGCTTTTGGTGTTAAAGGGTGACTCTCACATGGCTCAGACCTTCTAATGCTGCTATAAGCCCTCAAAGCACAGTCTTAATCTTCTTAGCTCTTCATGTGAGACGCTCAAACACAGAGCCAGCCAGGGTGTTGAGAAGATACAGTACAAGCACAGAGAAATGACAGCCAGAGGCTAGCACATTTAGAATGAGAGCTAAGAAGAAATTTATAAAAAAAAAAAAAAAAAAATTATAAAAACTCTGCAAGTAGAGATTTGTTTTGTTTTTATTTTGCCATAACTTCTCATTCAACAAGTTCTGTACAGTGAAGTGCTGCTGATCTTCAGTGCATCTTAGATTGTTTTTTTTTTTTCATTTATATATTTTTTGTTTTTTAATAATAAGGTCTGATTACATTAAACTGTTTTTACTATCAAGGCATCAATATCTGAACCTTTAACATCACTTTTAAGACTCTAATAGTTTGTCACTATTACAGTGAACTAAGAATCATTGCCTCTAGTTTGCTTAGTTGGGGACAATTTCTAGTGATTATTGTTGATTTGATTACACAGACCATCTCTTCATTTAACAAAAATTAAGTGTTTAATCTTATATTATACATTACTATCACTCTATTCTCCTATTTGATACTGTTCAGTGCTTTGACACACTCTGTATTGTTAAAATCGCTATGTAAATAAAAATGATTAATTTATTGAAAAAGATATGAATTGAACAGCCACAATTATTTCATTTATGTTATTTACTATATAGATATTTCTTAGCACCAAACCTGACTTTACCCCTAGATATCACTATTTGCCAGCACTAAAGACCTTAAAAACATTATCTGGGACATTGACAAAGTCTTTTGAGGTCCAACATATGCTTTGCATGTATCCATGTGAATCAAGCAGATTACTCCAAAATTAAATTTGCTTTATATGATGAAATAGATCAGATTTGTATTCACATATATAGCAAATCACATATGGTAATAACAAGAGCTTACCTTTAGTGTCTTAATAGTGGTTCAGTTTTTGGTGCCTTGAGAGTAAGAATGGATTGTTTATATTCCACCCATGTGTGATGTTGTGTGTTTTTTTTAGCCAACATGCTTGAATGGTTCCTCAGTTTTTCAACTGAGGACCTATTTGAATCTGAAAGTTCTGAATGTGCCTGCATGCCTGTGTACTGAAACTCTCAGAGCATGCAAGTAACCTTGAAGAGCTGTCACAGTTTGAAAACTATAAATATGAACCCAGGATAAAAAGCGACCAGGAATGGGGGCACACAAGGCTGATATTTTTTTGGGGGCTTCATCAGGTGTCACTTCTTGCAGTGATTCAAAACTTCTCAGGAAAATACATCTCAGCATTTTGGTCTTGTAAAGGTAAACACTGTTTCATAACAATGACAGTCTGCATTGGCTCTGGACAAAAACCCACAATTTTTTCTCCAATGCATCATATGCCACATCATCCTTGTGCTCGGCATGACAAGTGTTATGGGACCGCATGTCATTTGCATAAAAGTTTTATTACTTTTCTCTCTTTGAGTAATGCATATGAGACTGTTTTATACGGAACTCCTTAAATAAATGCTCCATTCAACAAAGGATAGAAGTGACTTTGACGTCCCATTTCTTTTTAAGTATGCTTCCACATAACGTAACTCAGTGCCACACTTGCCACTTCTCTGGAAGAAATGCTGTTTTAGGCATCCAAGTGTAAAGAAACACGAAAAGAATGAGGAAGGCGAGTCGCCCTCCTTTTTAGAATAGCAATGATATGGGCTCCTTTGTTCACCATTCCACAGAAGCACTTTTTCAAATCTCATTTTGGACTGCAGTGATAGATGAGAGCAGTCAAGCTAAAACACCTTCTCCCCTGAGATACTGGACCACTATCAAAACGCCAAAGACACTATCATGTCAATCTAGTTTTAAGCATGTGCACATGCCTAATTTCTTTGTCAATTACTGACAACAGCGATTTATTGTTGTTGAAGGTATAGGGGCACATTTGCTACGGTTTGTCACTTTAGTTACTCTTATTGTTCCATCCTTTCCAACCTAGTCTCATAAAAATGTACGTCTGTGCACTTTAGTGCAACACATTTTTTAAGTGCCTTGCTGCATGTTTTGGCACATTTTTTAAGAGAGATGCCCACTGTACCTGATATTGTTAACAAATGTAAAATTTAAATAAAACACATTTGTTGATGCAACCACAATAATGCAACTTTCTTTTACACAGATCTAAACTGTCAAATCATAGTTACACAGGATTTGAACCAGAGCTCCTCACCTCTCAAGTGAAGTACCATCTATGAAAAATTATGGATATAGAATGTTCAAAAGCATCAATGAATGTTCAAAAGCATCAATTTTCAAATATCCCAGCATAATAATAATAATAATAATAATAATAATAATAATAATAATAATCATTAGATCATAACCAGGGTTTGAAAATTTGAAGTCTAGGGTGGGTGTTAGGAATTGTGCTATAATAACAACTACAAATATTGTTCATTTTATATGTATACAATACATTTGAACATCATAGAGAGATGTTCTATCTGTTTTTTGTTTGTTTGTTTTGTTTATTTTATTGTAAGTTTGTTTGTTTGTTTTTGGGGGGGACTAATTGAATTGAAAGATTTATAAGATTTCATAATTAAAACACTTATCAGTGTAATAATTTTCATTAGCAAGCATTGCTATTTGACTATCTAGTGCTCTCATGAATATTTAAGCAAGACTGTAAAAGGTCAAATACTTGTAAATACTGAATTAAATAGCATAGCCTTCTTCATAGACAGTGTCTGCATATTTGTCATATTCAGTTCTGTAACCTACTTGTTTCACAGATCTCTGTTCTAGTTGTATTATGTCTTTGATAGCGTTGATGCTGTTGAAATTGGTCGATGCCTAAAAAATTTAAATTTGATTTTTACGATAATTAAAGATAAATTAAGTGACATCCGGAATATTTTAATTGACTAAAGTAAAAATTTAGGCAGTGGGGGAACAAGTTATTTCAAGTTGAAATAACTTTTTTTACAATGCAGGTAACAAAAAAATTAATCCAAAAACACAGATGAAACTGTTCCTGTGCCCTCACTCTCTTTAAAGGTCTGTTCACATTTAATCTCTCATCATAATTTTCACACAAAGGACACTGAACAATTCTAGACAAACCATTTAAATTAAATAATACTATACATGCAGACATTCATAGGAGGAGTGCCAATTAATCATTCAGAGAACATGAAATTTTATTTTTGAATAAAATCCAAGTTTTTTTGAATAAATTCCAAGATTCACTTTACAATATACCTAAACCTATCAGACTCCACCCTCTGATCACTGAACCCACCCATCTCCACCCCCTGTACGTAGACCTTTTCTTCTGCAGTCAGGGCCTACTGATGATTATAGTGTATTCTAATTCATTTAATGATTTTAAAAGAACTGAGCTGCAATGGTGGATTAATTTCCATAATCTAGAACTCTGAACCAGTCTGCAAGAAACCATGAAGTGGAACTGCGCTGTGAAAATTGTTTTCAGCATAGATTTTTTTGTCTGTGTGACTAGCATTATTTCTGTACAGAACTGGTTACTAAAACAATGCAGACAGCTCATTTAAGTGACCCTATCAGAGGGCACAATTTATTCTTTGTGAATTTCCCCGTAGTCTTTTTGTGTTTGTTTGCTACTCTCTAAGCAGTAGAGAGTGGGGTTGGGGCTGCAAAAAGGCTGCTCATGACAAAGAATAAAATAAATGTGAAATGAAGATAATCACACAGACCAGGAAAGAATGATAGCAGAGATGGAAGATAATACTATTTTCACCTATTGCAGCCTTGCCTTAATATTGTAGGGGGTTATGGCTGACACGCATAGTGGAAAATAAATTGAGACTGGAGAAATGCTGTGAAAGCCAGCGATAGCAGTGTTAGTGAAGACTCCAAATATTAGCCACCTGTTCAAATAATGGCTTTGCACGTTGTCTTTCCACATCTGTTTTCTGAGACTCGTCAGAATCTGAAATAAGATTAATCAGGAGGTTCCTCATTGAATCCAAACCACATCTGGAAAAAGCAAGCTGGCAAAAGCCAGTGGAAGTTTTGTTCAAGGTTATTTTTGCCCTTTCTTGCCAATTTATAGACAGGGACAGTTGGAAAAGAGACTAGAAACAGTGTGGCCTTAGATTGCAAACCAGATTCAAACACATGCATAGCCCACAGTTTAGAGTAAGAACGGTTTTATTTAACACCTTTGCATGATAATTTTATTGTACAGAACAAATTAAGAGGGACCTGGAGTGTGGAGTTTTCTCCAAAAATTGTAAATATTTATTTCTTTCTAGTTAACTTTTGTTTAATATTCGCAAGTGCAAAAGTTTTGATGGGCCAAGTGAAGAAACAGGTGACACTATGTATCTGCACTGTAGCAAAAAGAAACAATGAGACAATGGCGCCGGAGGATCTCTGCTGTCTTCTGCTTGATATCACCTTGGAGAAATCATTATTCACGTCCCAATTCTGTCTCCTTATGTAGTTGTGGTTGTGCTTTTAAATTTGCAAAGCTTCAAGGCACCAATATTTTCACTTGTGCTGATATGACAACAACCACTACTAAGAAATAGAGTTGTGCAATAGGAACAGAACTGTTTTAAATAATTGATTCCCTTTGAAAGGATACTGCAATAACTATGCATTATTGAAAGTGAGGGTTAATAGTTTTCTGGTATTTCACAAGGGCAAAACTCACCAATGTTACACAAACAGTAAAACATGGTCTAAATTACTTGGCTCATTAATTTTTTGAAGGAAAGTCATATCAACATGGTGCTAATTGTTGCCTCATCAGATACTTTAAAGCACTTCCACTAAACAAAATTTCTGCATACAAAAATCACCATGTTTCTTACAGCAGCAAGCTAAATGATTTTTCAGATTATGAAACATGCATAAAATGTATAAATATCCAGTTAACTGTGGCGAGCTAAATCATCAATGAGGAAATAGGCTTATTTGAATCAATTATATAATGCAAGCTGCTTCTTCAGAAAGTGAGAGGTCAGTCATTCAGTAATTCTGGGCTATTATAATGTCTACTGACTCAGCAGATTATATGTTTTGAAAGCCTTCCAACGCATCAAAACATAAAGCTAACATTAATCATCTTCTCCAATGGCCTCCTGACTTTTAACCAATTGTGTCAAGACCTACAGATGAAGATGCTGTGACCTGGATTTTAAAATTGATTGAATTTTACATATTCATGACCCATGATAAGATGGATCACCCATTTATTTGTTTATTTATTTCATATTGTCTCACAAGTCACATAAATGCAGATGATTGGGTTGAGGCATGCAAACACATTAGCAATGTAAATGCACTGATTTGCTTTGTTTTTTGCACTTTTATGGAGGATTTCAAATGAAAGTGACTGAATATGCATTGTGTAAGGACTTCTAAGGTTCTAGTGTGCTTTTAAAGACAAGAAAAGAACATAACAGGATGTTTGGTTTCTAGAGAAGAGTTTATGCAAAGTATCACATTTTATTATTTTAAAGAAAAAGCATATGCTTGGCCCCCTTATGTGTTGTTGGACAAACATCAAAGCTTGGCCCATGGCCCAGCCTAAAATGTGTTTAGAATTCATTCCACTCCTTCAAACTAGCAAACAACCCTTCTAGGCTCCTACAGGGGAAGTGACCCTGCAATTAAAGGGAGTTTTTTTGAATGAAGATTGTGTGCCAAAATAACAAGCACATCAACAGCTCAGGGGTCAGTTATATTTAAGACTGTTAGTATGTAACCAGTGCTGTAAATGTGAGTGTATGTGATTAGATCAGATCTGTTTGGGGTTACAGTGCATCTGCCCCAGCTGTGGTTCAGCTGCGATGACAGCTCTGTGAGATAATTCCATCTTCACAGTTTTCTGCTTCAACAGATCTGTCAAAATGACAGAACAACCCAGCCAGTGCTGACAAAATGAAATAGCAGTAGGATGGCGATCAACCAACAAAATTGCAATGATTTTCTTTAATGGCTCATTCATTCACTTTTTGTAAGGTATTTATCTGCAAAATCCCCAAATAACTGCTAATTTTATACCTGAAGAATATTCTTGTGTCTACTTCTTTGACAATTTATTTGATATTATTCTCAAGCCATTATTTCAAAGGAATTCAGGGAAAAGAGCAGATATATATCTTGACCCTCTGAAAGCATGTCTGCATAGAACCAGATATGAGACCGCAACAAAGACAAATTGGCTACATTGACGTCACTCAGTGCCAGTGGAATAGAAATCTTTACAAAAAGAAAAAAAAGAAGAATAAAATATGAAGCAAGAAAAAATAACTTTTGGATTGTTTTTTTCCTAACCATCTGCTTTTAATAGCTCAACTACAACTACTTGCATTTCTCTCTTTAATGGTCAAAAGTTTTAGGAAGAAAATGGTTAAGAATTGTATGAGTGATCCTCCAGAGTAAAATACAAGGTCACAGTTTTACATAAAGTCCTCAAATTGTTTTTGGTAGTATCACAAAGTATGTCCATATTAAATACTGCACATCAATCTTATGGGTTTAGAATTCAACAAGGATGGCAGTTTAATTTTTGAAAGAAATAAACCTTATTGACATCATTTAAAAATTGGAGCAGTAATTCCAATCATAGATGCTGATGCTGAGGGTAATCTGGGGCTTGAGCAGCAATGGAAATGTTTAAGATATTCACAAATAATTTAACAAAAACTGCTTAAGAATCCCTGAATGCCTAAGCATGATTACTTGTTTATCCCTATAAAATTTACTGTATTATATTTGATATGCAAATCTTTAAGGCTGTCCAAACACAAAAGCCAATTTTTAAGCCTGATTGAGTTTTGCCTTTTTTTGTCCGAAGAATCCTCTATTGTATGTAGAATTATTAAACTGCTCCGAGTGATGTAATGTAACAAAGTTAAAATACTTTGTTACACTAATTAAGTATTTGTTTGGAGAATCTGTTCTTTCACTTTTCACTGTACACAACTTTCACTTTTACTCCACTACTTTTTCTCTAATTAAAATGTGTATGTTTACTCCTATGCATTTTTCCAAAGTGTATTCATTAATTACTACAACAATAAATTCAGAAGAACACAGACTGCAGGTTTGACGAATCAGTCACGAATGGTCTGGCACTTGCAAATTAGACTCCTAAGAATCACCTTGCTCATGTGCAAACAAGTGCTCGCACAACCGCAGGTAATTTCATTTTCCACTTAAATTGAGGCTGGGGTGTGTGAGATATACAGAATATGTCAATAAAATTCAAGGCATTCTAAATTGCAGACAGGAAAATGCCTTCGTATACCTTTTATATTTATATAATTTAATATAGTTAATCTATATCACAGGAAGGGTGCCGGTTTTACTCCAGATAGATGCATGATAACAAATATTGATTTTATACAAATTTTAAACAAGTTAGCATTATGAATAACATTTTAGACACAATATTGTCTTTTACATTAATTTGGACAACGGAAGTAGTTCCAAACAAAAACAACACTTTTGCATCTTTTGTGAAACACAAAGGATGGTGTTTCCTATTGAATGAATCAGTTAAATTACATACATTATGAAGCGATTGAGAATTCTTTTTGTACACAAAGAAAAGACATAAAATATTTCTTCCTTTATTCAATCATTTGTCTTCTCATTTAACTGTAACTTCTCACTGTGTCCCTGTTAAGTAGATTGTGGAGAACATACACAGAACGCAAACTATATACGCTCTCTTTGCCAGACACAATATGTTTTCTACACACATTTTCGCTTTGATTTAAAAAGCGCATCCTTGTGGCCCTACTAACACAGAACAGCTGTATATAGTAGATTCTGGATAAAGAATTAATAACATTTAGTGTTTGCATGCCAGGCTTTAAAGGCACATAAACTATTTCTGGATGCCAATGTTGATATTTGAAATCACAAAGACAACATGCCCCTACCCAAAAAGGGTCTCGCCCTATTTTGATAACTCCACCCCACATATACATAGCCTACATAACCCAGGCAATGATTAGTTCTGTGAAAAAACTGAACCAATGTTGTAAGTTACCATGTCTACCAGGACACGATCGGTGCGACTTCCGACAAAAACTGCTGTCCAGTTCTAATTATGACTTGCTGACACAAATGATTTTCAATGGTCGCTTTTATCGCGTCCGGTGTATGCACACTTTAGCTGTTCCTATAGCAGAGTCCGGTGTAGACAAGGTGTTACCTATCCAGAAGAACCATATCAGAAGCTGATACAATATTTGCACAGGTCCTACCTCTTGACCTATTGTTCTGCACACATTTTCTCTAGTTTTTTAACTTTCTGTCACTCGCTCGGCTGTTCACAGAAAGGTCTCTCTTTCACATTATGAATAAACACACCCCTTACTGCTGATTTGGCTTTGTTTTGCTATTCAACCCGACTAATAAGTAAATATTTATAAAGAAATGTGTCGTTTTTGTTGTTGTCCAGACTATAAACCTGATCTTGATTAAATAGGTTATAAGAAATACGGGGGTATGGAAGTGATGATAGTGTTCACTAACACTATCCTCATGTTTCTTTGATGAAACCATTTATTAAAATGAAGATACTGACATGAATAAGAAATATAAAACAGTCAGATCTGAATAGTTCATATTTCATGAGGGCTTTACACATATATTAAGCAATTACTATGTACAATACAAGATTATCTTTGAAGCAGTGATACAGTGCAGAAACCTTAGAATCAAAGGTTTTCCTCAAAGATGACTGCAAGCATGTTTTATTCAGCAGATGTCATGCTCTATATGTACATTCTCTTTGTTTCCGGATGTTGGGTTTACAGTCTCCCAGGGTTTCAAGGTCAGTGGTATGGTTAAGCAGACTGTAACCTTAAATCTAATGGCATTTCTGTGAAGCTTTTGTAACTTTACCCAGAATGCTTGTCATGAATCACTCTCCCATGCAACCTCCCAAATCTTAGCACTGCTGCCATGGACAAGACTGACAGCGGTTCAAAAATAGAAAGCATATCAAATCCTCTGGAAACCAGAGATTTGGAGGTCTCTGCTCTCTGTGTTTCCACCGAACATTCAGGTGAAACCATTTCCTGTTACATTGTTCTAAAAAAAGCTTTGGGTGAATATGTGGACAGGGGCTTCAAAGAAACCACCGCTTGCTCATTTGATGAGTGCAAGCACAGTAAAGCACACTGGATCACGGAGGAAGCTCAGTGGGACAGAGCACTGAAAAGTAAACAAACACAGACCCCCTCCAAAGAGTTAGCATTGCGCCTGTGGCTACGCACTTCATGCCTACTGGCTGCTGCTCTAACTTCTCCCTCCTGTCACCTTGTCTGTGTAAAGACAGGCACATTTGCTTGCGTGTCAGCATGCATAGACCTGGGCTCCCAGGTAAATCCTCCCTGAGCCCCACTGATGAGCAAAGGCTTATTCCATATTTCATGAGCACTGACTTTTGCCAGCTGATCTAATTCTGTCCTTGGAGATCCTAGCAAGGCCCAACACGCGATTTATCTCCAGGTCACTGGAGGGTCTTCACACAGGAGGAGATGGATGAAGCTATAGAGGGCAGCTGGCCCATGTGGTTTAGGTTGCACGCCTTTTGAAATATGAACAAGTTTGTCGATAAACTCAACTGTGAACTGTAGGTGCTTGTACTGAATGAAGATATAGCTTCATGAATTGCAATCAGTGTTGTTTTTTCTTTTTTAGAAATTAAACTCGTAATGCTCTGCAAAAGCAGACATGAATTTCAGAGGGGAAAAAAGGTGCTAATATATTCAAACTGTTAAAATGGTGTAAATAACATTTCAGAGTATATAATCAAACTGAATTGTGTTACATATTCATCAATACAATCAAGAGAACAGCAACACTTCAATCCATTTTGCCTGGAAGACTTGATTTAATTATCTGGAGCTAATTAGTTTAGATGAACAACAAGTCCCACTGCAAGTCAACGCACTTTCATTTGTTGGAGCTAAATTGATGGATTTGTGGACAAAATATAAATGTTTGGAGCCAGTAAAGGGGTATGCTAATATTGTTTAGATTTCATGCATAAAAATATGACTATGCATGGGAAAGGAGAGATGCATTTAATAGGCATTAGTAATTATCAGGATTATCCTTCTAATGTCTTCTACACGGCTGCTGTTGTGCAGCCTGCATCGCCAATGGATGTGAGCTAACCAAGCAGCCACTGCCACCTAGCAGCAATTCATGGAACATTCATGGAACTTTCTCAATGCGAAGCCCTGCATTAAACTGTTGCTACAGAGAATTCTTGTGTAAGGTAATATTATTATTATATGGGAAGGCATTATAATAAATCTTTCTGATATGCACTTCAAGCTAAACAGGGTCCCAGAACAACCAGACAGATTTTGTTGGATTTAGGTTTTGTTTATAGATAAAATATAGATTGTTTTAAGGTAAAAAGATAGATCACACTCTTTTAATTTTAGGTGTGTAGTTATTAGACTAGGCCTCTGAGCCATGATGGAAAAATTTAAATTCATGTGCATATGTAGAGTAACAATCAGAGTAACAATGCTGATAATGTGATTCTGTCAAAATGCAACCACTGACTAGAATGTGTGCAACATGAACTAGAATGTGAGTTACATGAAATAACAGTCAGAAGATTCAAGCTGTTGGAAAGTAAACAATATTTAAAATAAAATAAAAATATGGCTTTTATGGATTACATAGTATTATATTCAAAGTTCTATCATGAAACTGCAGTTTGACAGGTTCTCAATTTAATTTGATGTCATTATTCACATGGTGAAGCCAAATGCTTCTTTTTGGCTCAGTAGCCTATGAGCTTGTTCTCGCTGTAATAGTTGCAGTAAACTTTAGAAACCCTCTGACTTTCCCAGCTCCACATGCAACCTGATCTCATGTTTATACATTGGAATAAATACATGACATTTACAAGCATAAACGTACATTTTTGTATGATTTTACTGATGATAAAACATACAATTTAGATGTATTTCAAATTTTAAAATATAAAATATTTACGTATCTTTTATATAATTATGATATTCGCATCAATACATTTTTATTGTTTTGTCAATAAGTGATTTCGATTTTTAGACCCCTTAACCTAACCCCAAACCTAAACTTACCCACTTTATATTGAATATAAAAGGATATAAAACACAATTTACTGAAATATGCAGGAAAACAACCAATTCCGAATAACACAGCATTTAAAAATATTTATATAGTCGATGATCTCACTGCTACTTCTAAACCTAAACAGAACTATTTCTGTACAGTATAAGAAAAACATGACAGACAGATATTTGCAATTACAATCATTGATTTATTGTAAAAATGTCAAAAGCAGTACCGGAAAGACACCACACCATTCGAATACAACTAACCAGAAACACGGCAAGTCACAATTTCATATACAAATGCAGACGAGAGCCAATGAGTATTCGAGTATACTGCTGTGAAACTTACAGTTTGAAGCCCCAGCATTTGAATTTATAACGATTGCACCAGTTAGGCGAGTTCTTCACTGTTTATGGTTGCTAGTCTTGCCGCTTGGGACAAGGGATAAAGATCGCCTGAATAAAGGCTTGGATTTGGTGTGTGCCTCTCATTTCATTTTTGGTGTATTTTATAATTCTATTGTCAGTCACAGCATGTCAGTAAGTAAGACATTAAGTGACAAGTAAATGTTAAACTATTGTAGGAATATCCTTTATTTTAAGGGTTTAAAATAAAGTGTTGTTTAAAAAGAATAAAGGCCTATTTTTGGCAGCAGAAATCACACATAACAGACTAAAATGTATCATTTTATATTATATTTTAACAGTTTAATAATGCAGATGCAAACAAGGTAATTAATACGACAGCTAAAAGCAACAAAAATGATCAAATTAATGCAGCAAATTCAGTGTTAATAAGGATCTATTTTTAGGTCAATATGTCAGTTTCTGAGGATGAATTGCTTTTATGGGTTTGGAATGACATGAAGGTAAGTGATTATTGACAAAAGTTTTCATTTCTTAAAGTAATGAGATTTTTATAACAGTATATTAGCCTACTTGCATAAAATGCAAATAAATATCAGTTGTCATATTCCAATAAAATGTCTTAGTATGATTATATTTAAATGCTTTGTTCTATTATCAAAGCTTTGTAGTTTTTATGGCTTGGGGCAAAACATAATCCAATACAGAAATAAGAGAAATAAATATACTGAGAAATTATCGTTCCTCAGAGTCCTAATTTATCATATTTGATACATTATAGCAATAATAATTTTGTCCTAAAATGTACTAATCATACATAAACGTTGCTTTCTTAAAAACACAATTATGAACATAAACGCTGCTAACATATTATTGTATCCCATTTTGTTTTAATTACAGTGATATTAGACTTTGGCAATTTATATCTTTATAAGCACCTGAAGAAAGCACAAGTGTCAGATGTCAAAATTTCTGAAGGCTCCCAAAACAACTTCAGATCCCAGAGGGTTAATTTGCCTTGATAGCCTTAATATAAGCAACTCAGCTTTCCTGGTTTACAAAGCAATCTGTAATTTTCTGATAATTACTGTGTCGAAAGACACCAAAAGAAAACAAAAGATTCAAAACCACTGAATGAATGTTTTACATACATGTTTTAATAACCTACATGTTTGGTTTAGAAAAGGAGTCTCATCTTTGAAGGAAAAGGAAGATGACAGTTCTCTGGGTGATTGAACTGGTGGCAGGTGAACTAAGTCTCGATGCCTGTTATTGCTTGAAATCCCCATTTCAGCCAAATAGATTGTTTCATTTCATTTGCCTGCACAATTTTACTCTAAGGGCAGCGTGGGGATTCATGGCTCTCCTGAAATAGCTTGTGTCAAATGAAGACATTCAAAATCTTGTCCCTGTCCCCATTGACATTCATTCCATACTGCCACTCTAATAAATCTTGCATTTTAACTAGAAAACATCTTCTATGGTGCTTAAAAGATGCCCTCTTTCCACTGATTCACATGACAAGTGATTGACAAAAAACAAAACAAATTCACAGATTTGAGATTCAGGAAGGCTTCTTTGGGTTGCTTCACTTGCCATCTGAATTGCTCATGTCTCATGGACTGTTTGACATGCGGCAGTGATTCACAGGTGAGGAAGCAAAATATTCCCTTCCTGTCAACTCTGAAACTGCATTAGGGTTTCATCTTGCATGATTTGCAGATTTTATCTTTGCAGGGAGTTGTCGTAAAGCATAAAAGCGCTCTATCAGATTTTAGCAATTTTTTGTTTGTTTGTTTTGTGTTGAATCTTGGTTATTTTATTTATTTTAGATTACATGACAGAACATTTACTGTGTATTCCCAGGCAGTAGTTTAAAAGGTAACAGCATTTTAACATGTTTCCAGTCTAATGTGGCCACAGAGATGTTTACTCATGAATTAGTTGAAATTCTAACTTCAAGTTAATAGCTAAGTATTCTTAATAAAGTGAGAGGCAAACAAAAAAATACACCTCTGAAGCATTCATTTCCAACACTGCCCTGTAGCAAAAGTTAATAACACCTGCTGTGAATTAAGCTATGGATCCACTGTCTGCACATCCTCTCGCGCTCTCTCTCTCTCGTTATCCAAGCCAGTGCGGAGTGCTTCTGTATTCAGCTCACAGAGCCCTCTCGCCCACACTTGCTATACTGAGCTACTTCCTCCTTTGAAGCCGCCACCACCTGCTTCACGTCCACACCAAACACATGATGAACCAGGACCTGAGGCCAGATTGGTAACTCACGCAGGTCCCAAATATTGTTAAAACAAAGACTTGGTTGTTATTTGCCTGTTGTTGTAGAGATGTACAAACCTCTCTAATGAAAGCATAATAAATATCAAATATATGATAAAACATTTTTTTACATGTCAAATATTTTAAATTGGCATTCATGAAATTGCTGGTACCATTTCCTCAACCTTGTGCTTTTCCATACCTGTAGACCTATGTTTTTGTTGTTTTTTTTTTTTTTTTTGTGTTAATCACAAAATAAGATGTTTTGAAGAATGTTGGTAGCCAAAAATTTGGCTACACATATTATTTTAATTGTCTTCTTTTCATATAGCCGCGCAACATATTCAGGTTGTAGATTTCTGGGATGCGATGCGATTCGCAAGTAGAAAGCGAGGAAATAATATTTAAATGAAACATGATATGCGGTTGCTGTATCAGATCGATCAGCCATTAAAATATCGCTGCCTGCCAACAGTCAGTATTGAATTTTTACTTTCAAATACTTTGGCTTCAATAGAAAGTTTCAGTAAAATAATTGTTGCTTCTTTGGCTGAAATATGTTTGCATCCAGAATAATGCCAATAGCAGTTCGCTGCCGAAAAAAAACAACATTAAATAAATGAACGAATACATGAACAGCGATACATTTGTCATCAAATTATACTAAGAATCATGCAATGTGCATGAAAATCACTTCAAAATAGTGTGAGGTCAACTATCATTTTTACATTTAACATGAAAACAGATAACAAAAAAATATTTAAAGTTATAGGGTTTTATATAAATATCACAATTGTTAAATTTTCGTGGTGTTAAATACTGTTTCAATATTGTTGAATGGTTAATTAATTAAGTTGGTTTATAACATTTTGGGAGAGCATATTTGACATATAGCCAAGTATGTGTTCTTCAATATCAAAGATTAATTATTAATTTGTTGTTTTTAGCATTTGATAATATATTGGCTGTTTATTAGTAATATAAATAATAATGTTGCCTATATTTGATTAATTAGACAGCTGAATTTACTCATTGTCAAAATATAATTGATTACACATCTATTATCTATAGGGATATGTTATTGCTATTCGATTTTGTCTGGTCATCTGTGCCGACATTACCACTCCAGGCAATATACACTATCATTGTTGTCAGATGTGCTTAAGTCCTTTTAATAATTATCATAGATAGTCTTTTGAGTCAAGCTGAACAATATGAGTAATATTTGTTTGCATCACAAACAAAGAATCTTACAAGCGCAGATTTGTTGCATTAAACAAGCTGCTAAAGGTGTGACAATATCTTGGGGTTAGAATATGTAATGCGAACGAAAACACACTACTACTGTCATCGAAAAGTTGGTGATTGGCTAAGAATTACAATTTACAGAGAAATATAAATGAAAAAAGGTAAGAGTTTCAATAATGCATTTAGCAGTTTTTTCTGAGCAATCTCAGATTGAGTTCAATTTTCAATGTGTATTGCCGATTCTTTTCAATCAAATCAGCTCATTGTCATATTTGTTATTAAGAAACAGGTATTGATTATCTTCATGAGACATTTGTTACTCATCAGAATATCTGTTTTCGTGCCATCGCTCTCATTTATTGGCTTAAAGAGTGCCCCGAAGCCAGCGTTGAGTCAGATGCGTCATTCTCTCCTCTTCACTAAACGATGCGCCGCCTTCGTCAGCAGCCCGTACCGTTGTCGCATATCGCTGAGCCACCAAAGCAGCCGACAAGAAGGGTGCTTCAGAGGTGTTCAGTACCAGACAGCGATCTTCTTTCACAAAGTTAGTCTCGCAGAATAAAGAGCCGTTGTCACTGTAAACAGTCGCAGCTCGTCGTTCAGTGGCTTCGTTTGTCAGCTCACGATCTCTGACAAGCGAACGATGGCTGAAGGCAACATTGGTGACACGATTCAACATTTCAGTGAAATGTTTATCATGCATTATTTCAGCCAAAATATTTCTGTCACTAAAAGCAGTGAAAATAAAGGTGCAGTGTTCCCGGTTTGTGATGTTTGAGTGATTTGTTCAACTCAACAGTACGTCATGTGGAATAAAATGCATACATATATATATATATATATATATATATATATATATATATATATACATATATATATATATATATCATAAATACAAGTATTAAATGACACATATATCATGTAAAGTTTGTATCAATATAGCAGTTAAAATATTGAAAGCTGTTAATAGAGGGGATTACTTGAAAGCTAAATAAATTGTCAATATCAGTGCATGTGACTACACTTTTGACTGAAGTCACAGTGTAAAGCTGATTACAAAGTTGAAACATGGATCATTGTGTTATTTGTTTGCACAAGGCTGCAACAAAGGCTTAGATGTTGGTGAAGGACAGAAAGAATGAACTGGATACAACATCACTGCTGAGTGTTTCATTGTTTTTTTTTTATATTTTTGAGAGGTGAAATAATAAAGTGTTCGACATCACTTAGTATCATAAATACCAGGCTATCGTTCATCTGATTAAATGTGTGTTTGCACATAATGAAGTGTCTGGCAATACCATCTCTTACTAAAAAAAAGAAATTTTCGAGCAATAATGTAGTTTATTTGTATTTATTATGAGCTTATACAGAAATAGTAATATATTTTTTTGCATATCATCTGTTTTTTATTAAGATTTATGATAAGAGATATCATTAGTTTGTTAAAATTAAAATAAAACACTGAGGAAAAGATTTGCTTTTTTTTGAGCAAAGCAAACTGGTGAGTAATGATAGGGAATTACACACTTGAGTAAACTCACAGCTAAAATACACAGCTTAAAGACATTAAAGAACTAGTTAACTATTGTGAAGCACGCAATGAATAATGAAATAGCTACACTAGCTTTCAGCAGAAAGAAGCCACATTTAGCATTTTTTGTGATGCTGACAGAATGAGTCATGAAGATATGTCAGGTGGAGAATATCAAGGAAGACAGACAAACGCAGTAGTTATCACAACAGAAGAACAGCTCGTTGGGCCAACAATTCTTTATAAAAATAGCCTGAAGAATAACTGAAAGTTATTGTTGTGCTGAGTAAACAAAAGTCAGTTGTTAAGATAAAGGCTTTTTAAGCAAAAACAGTAACTGTTGTTGCACTGTTAATGCGCATTTGAATACAACATCTTGTTAGTAGTATATAGTTATCATAGAAATGTAATAAAGAGTTATGCTGGGCACACAACAGCAATTTTGTTAAATAAAATAACATGTAAAGACTTCTCAAAATAGTAGTTGCTTTCTTTTTGCTGGTCAGGTTGCAGTCAATATCACAGAAAAGAAATTTAAAAGATTTAATAACAACTTATGTTGGAAATGCTGTAAATGCAGAGTTTAATGCCAATTATTGCCTGACTGATTGATAAGGTTCAAATGTAACAAGATACTCAGTTAAGTCAGTATTAGTTATTGTGTTGATCACCTAAACCCCAGCATTTTTATTGGCTGTAGTTGTTTCAGCAGTGCTGTTGTGGGACACAATGAGTTCAAGTCAGCATAATGGCTCGTTACTTGAATTTATTATGACATTTATTTTGTAATATTGAATATTGTTTTGTTTGTGATATGTTAAACATTATGAGCAAGGTCAGTCAAAGGCAAGGAGTGACTCTTGTTAGCTGGTTACATGGGAGGTAGACAACATGGGATAAACATGTTTACCACAAAGAGCAGGTTATATATGTTTAACATTATGTCATTTATAAGACAATTATACTAGTTGCATTTATGTAGCATGCTGACATTTTCTCTGACATTACTCGATATAATCGAAATTTCAAAGAGCACATATGAAGATCATTATGCCATTATCATTAATATAAATGTTGTGCGACTTTTTTCAAAGACTTCATATTGTTATAATAATAGGGTTCTGTTTCACATTAAAAATCTTAACAGCACTAAAATATTAACATAGTATTGTTTTGATGAATATGTTTTACATTTAATATTGTTAGCAAAGGACCGTGAAAGCGCATAGTAGTTTAGTTTATCAGTTAACAGCCATTTGCTTAATAATAATCATACAGACAGCCATGTTCATGGCAGTTACGGTCTATTTGTTTCATTAATTTATGTACAGCTCATTCTCCAATGGGGTAACATATATTTCATGTGACATTTAATAAACCGACCCACAATACACCGATCATGGGGCTCGTTTACGTTATTGATTTATTTGCTCCATTGTGCGTCGTATCAATTTATTCGTTGTTGCCTTTAAGCCTTTATGAGAAATTACCAGAGTTATCCATTCTAATATATCGATGCTCATTATTGTCATTTCAGCTTTTCAGGTTTTCAGCAATACGAGAATATAAGATCATACATACATTCAGTCATATTATCTGTTAGTACACTGTGTTTAGTTCATGTCACTAAATTATATTTTCAGTTTTCCACTGTCATATCAGACAAGATCAGATTTTGCACGTTGAACAATCGAGCGATACACGTCTTCCAACTAGTTCACATTTAAAACTCCCAAATACTGCCTTCATATTATCGCGCCATACCATCGCTTCTCCCGACATGGCTAACATGCCCAAGCCTGCCTTCGTAATTACGAAGAAGTAGCGTGGCAGCTCGACGTTATTTTGAAATGTCACGCTATCTCTCTTTAAAACAGCAATAATTTTCGACTCGAAAGTCATAGTCTCGCAAGCAGGTTGTGTTTATGTGCTGCTCTGACAATCGCAATATGGTAGAGGCATGGTTGCTTAGCAATAGATATGCAAATTTTGAAATTAGTGACAGCAGCACCGTTTTTCGTCGACCAAGAACATATGAATTAATACAGAAACTTTTCTCATAAAGACACATTTGACGATCGGTCAACATTTTTAGATGCCCAACATTTTTTTTACAGTTTTACTACAACATTTAAAGTATTAAAAATATTCATAGCCCGTAAAATAGTTCAGCATGAGATTGCAATAGTGTATGAGTGAGATTTACGTCTGGTCTATAATAAAATCACTGTGGGTGTCTGTGTACGCATGTTATTTTTGCAGACAGACTCATGTCAGAATGATGCTGGGAAAGAAGGAACAGGCTTGCTTTCAGCTGCTGAAATCAGTTGCAGATAATTGTTGTCACCCAGGAAGTATATATCACTACAGCAGAGCTGTTGCATCTGTTTAGGTGATAGATGGTGTTTGTGTGAAATGTGCTGCACTAAATTGTTATTTGGGCAGAATATATTAAAGATACAGATATGTTTAGCCCACGTGTTTTTCCACAAAATTGTTAGAGATTGTGACATAAGCCCTGAAGTTTTTTGTCACAACTGACAGTCATGACTGATTTACTTCACATTGGAACACAAAGTGAAATGACATCATGGTTGGGTCCCAGCAGCGCTGTCAGCAGCAGCAGCTGGAAGAACATGGGCCAGCTCGTGGTGAGCAGCTCACATCACACACTTGTGGTGATGCACTCACCTCGGCATGGTCACTGAAAAATGCAATTTTGTCATAGCAGATACCAGTCAGCATTGTCGCCTTCACTGAGCTGTTAGTCTGTCTGCAATTACAGTAGACAGTGTTCTCCAAAGAAAGAAAGCATTCACAGTTAAAATGGGGCAGGATAACAAGGCATTAAAACGTTGAACAAAGGTGTTGTGTTTGGCAGTATTCATGTCTAATATTCATCAGACATTTGGATTTGGTTTCAAGAACAGCATTGCTTGCCCGGGAATTTTTTATCATAGCTTGTAAAGAACTACTTCATTTAGCAAATCGTTATATGGAAACACGACAGCCTGTATTCATCCTTTCTCATATCTAAAGCAAACACAAATGCAAGTTCATATACTTCAGGTCTTGAGTTAAAAAGTTTATATCATACTTTGCCGTACCAATGGTAGAGTAAAACATCTTCTTACTCAAAATGTTTCAGCTAGAGTTCACGTTCTCATCCTGCCGCCACCACTTAGCACGATGGTTACACAACGTAAAAACCAGCTGACGCATGTATTGGGACACACTTTGTCGAATATTATCTTCACTCACGTTGGATCGTCTGGAACATAACAACATGTCATTTGATGTCAATTGTTCAGTCAGATGGCAGCAGAGACGGAATCGATGACATCAGTTGTTTAAGAAAACACAGATTGAGTCAGAAATACTAAGGCAAAGCGTTTGAATTTAAGACACAAAAATTTGTTTCATTTATTGATGCCAATGAAGTGTCACATAGTGCCTTATTCATAAAAGTTGCTTTTCTGATTATTTTGTGTTTCAGACATAATTACTTAACATTTCCTGGGGAAAGTGCTGGAAGGTAGAAGCTGCAAAAGTGTGGCCAGTTTTATTGAAGTGTTTGTCATCTTGTCAAAATAGATTATTTAAGCTTAACATTTTGCTACTGGCTGTAGAAAAATACAGAAAATAAACAACATTCGTAATAAAAATAAAGGCAATTAGTATAAATAAAATTGTTAGCATATCTTTGTTTGTTCTAGCCTTTCTGATACCTGTTGTTGAAGAAGTCGAGATTATCAGCAGGTTATAATGCTTTGAGCATTATTGTGCATATGCTGCAGCAGAGTATATTCAGCTGATGGTCTGCAAGAATAAAGGGCACACTTTATAATAATTACACGCCAGAACACAGGTACATTGTAAACAGTTCAATTATCTTTGTAAAAGACAGTTCCAACATAATAGTCATTATTGCAGTACATACAGTTATAATGCCATGTTTTTGATTTACATCTATTATTATCTTTACCTATTACAATTACAAATAGCAAGCTAAATTCATGTGTGAGTCGTGTTTGACAAGGACTCGAATGTTATGATGGTTTATGCTCATGTTTCACAAGATATAATAGTCTACTTTAGAGTGAGTTTCATTAAATATTGACTTTATAGGCTTGACTAAGTTGACATATGTGAATAAAAGCATTATTAACATACTGAAGAAATATTATGTGTTCAATACATTTAATATTATTTAAAAATGTAATATCATATTCTTTAAATAAAATGAAGAACATTGGCAATTGAATAATTAGCTGTAATAAATAGTTAGCCTCAGAATGATAAATTCGCAGGTCGCCTCTGGTAACTGCAATCATCGTATACATTTGGGAACAATGCATTATGTGCGGATAATTAAAGATATAGTTTAACGTTAACTAATGACTATAGAGCGTGTTATCATAGCGCCGTTAGTTGTTAGCAGATAAAGCAGCTCTTAGGATGCGTCAACAGATAGTTGTTACATGCTGCCTGTTGTTACTGCTGGCAGATGCGCAGCTGGCAGTGTCACCTGGTCAGCCATGAATGCACAGCAAATTGTGCTGTGCATGTCTCCTTAAATGTTAATGAAGTTATTTCCACTTTCTACTTCATGATGCTATCATCCACACTTCAGATGTGTCTGGCCTGTAGTTTGGGTGTGAGTCAGATGATAAACAAATGTTTAGCAGCTAGGGTAGCTGACAGTTCTTCTGTCTGTCATTATAATAAAAAATATCACCTGTTGGGAGACCATTGTGGCTGATTACAAGCTTGAGTTGTTAAAGATTATGATTAGTGACAGTGAGATATATATATATATATATATATATACATACATATGGTTATACAATATATTTTTGGATTTATAGTCATTTATTTTTGATGAGGCAGGAAACATATTATTCGTATTATAATAAAATAATAGTGTACTAATATGCTGTACTATTGAACACATTAATTAAAGTTAATATAGTTGTATAATATTTATTTAGTTTAACATAATGTTTTATTTTATTTTTTCATTTTTTGAGCAAATGAGTTATGTGGTGGTAGCAGGAAAGCTGCCACATTTTTGTTAGGGGACTATAGTAATAAAAGTAGTATTTGTTACAGTGACTCATTGTAAAATCTACTGATTATCATGTAGCTCTCTGATCATTAGTTGTTACTCCCTTAATTTTTATTTATTTATTTTTACCTTTCGAATCACAAATTTGTGAGTAATTAGCTGCTGAGTAACAAACCTTGCACTTTCACGCACACTTCAGATTTTAACAAACAAAGTTGTTAATCCTTGTATTTATTTGAATATGTCAGGCAATTACGCTGTTTGTTTGGTTTTTCAGCGCCTCCATGACAGCAGTGATCATTATTAGTTTGACACAAAATTTCTCTCCATATTATCTTTGTTGTTTCAGTATCGGGTAAGTCAGGAAATGCAGACTCTCTTTCACCAAGTCATTTGATATAGTACTAAAGCTTGCAGCCAGGAATGTTTACAAAGATGGGAAAAGATAGTAGAGACACAAATATGTTCAGTAGACTTTCTTCCAAAGGTGATGAACAGTTCTTGAGCCACCTGAACATAAAATTGCTCTCGTTCCTGACTATGAAAAGACTATGCAGTAATGTCTCACATTACATGTGTGTTTGTTAGCCATTCAGTTGTGAAGATATATATTTATTACTAGATGCTAGCTTTCACTTTTTCACAGTTATTGCTCAATGTTGTATTATTATATTCATATGACGAAACAATTATATTGTAAGAATAGAGTCACATTTCCGTGTACAATGGTGAAAATATGCCAGCGCAGTCATCTGTCATCATTGTTCTAAAGATTGCCACAGCATATTTCATCTGAAACAGTCTCTTCAGTTTGAACCATTTATTACTCCGTTGTGCCCTGTAAAGCGCAAATTGTTGTCTTTTCCTGCGAGTTCTTAAGTTCTTTTTAGGGGACTGAGCTTCTTAGGAGGTGATGTACTTATAGCTTTCGTAATTGTACTTTGTGACATAAGCAAATTTTTCTTGCATAACTTTTGAAATATAGGAGGTTTATAGTAAGCTTTTAGTATCTTAATAATTTATTGTACAGTATTAAAGTAAGGTTTATGTTGCATTATACACAGCCCCAATCTCAATTACAATAAAGATCCACTGTCAGTATCAAAGCTGTAATAATCAGTAAACGGTCACAATAGTAAAAGCTGTACATGAAATACACTAACATATTAGAACACATTCCACAATATACTAATAAAATTTTTAGTCTATGCTTATAATTTCAATTCTGTGTATTAAATATCTGCATATTTAATAGGTACAGTAATAATATATGTGTAACATTGCCATTAACATACACACAACAGCTTTCAGCCTTCAATCTTGCATCACGTTGTGGACAAGAAGCTATCGCTATTGTTCAATCAGGAAGAAGTCCTTTATTAGGTGTTAGTATTTGCCGTTGCATAAAATGACAGCACGCAGCGCTGTACAGTTCTGCGTTTGCGCCGTCAGCAGCAATAATACAGCTGCCTACCAAGACAGCAAGTTCAACGGCCATAGTAATAACACTAAAAATAGTTACCGTATTTATTGCGTTTGAGATATGTCGCTAAACACACGAGGGGATACAGGTAGTGTTGCTTGGTGGTGCGGTTGAATATTTCGCAACATAGCGCTGTTTAGACCAGCCGCATTCGCTCGCGTAGCTCAATCCGCCAGATGTGAGCGTGGATGCTGCACCGCTGGCAGTCGTTTATGCGGGTTATAGTGGTGATTTCAGCTAATACAGAAATTACCATGTAACAGATATGGCTTTTTAAGTATATTATATTATCATAGGCGTATCATTAATGTATTGTAACAAATGTAGCAATTTTTAAATGCATATTATATTTAAATGACATTGCTATAGTTGCAGTATGTATAAGTAATGCCTTTAGTTGCCATGCAAGGTACTCGTGTTTACCACCAAAAGAAGGTTAAAGGTGCATTAACAAACAGGAAGTATTCATACAGCAATTATAGGTGAACTGGAGCCGTGGTTAAATCAATCCGGGAGTGCAACATTGGGTTTATCAGAAGACACAGAACTGTGATTGTCAGTGCGACAATGGCACAGAAGGTTGTGGCGAAATATGCTCAAAATTAGTGCGTGAGCTGTTCTCTTCCTGGAAGTGTGAATGGAAAGAATGACAAGCAGTAGAATGTGACAGACAGATGAAAAGGACCACAGAGCAGCAAGAGAATACCGAAAGAAGAACTGGTGGGAGATGGACAAGATGCACACAGAGTCTGTGTGTTCAGACTAAGACAGCAGGCTGGTTCGAGAACAGAGAAGCCAGGGACCAGTCATGATACGTTCACAGTTAAAGAATGGAGTGAGGAGCCACAGGCACTGTGAGAGTCAGGGACAATGCATGCACAATTTGCAGCTGTGGTCTTTCATAGTAACATGCGCAGACATTCTTAGGTGCTCAGGCCACATCATCTGTAGGTGCAAGATGCTGGATAAAAACGCCACCACCGTCACGCCTGACCAAGGACAAACACAAATGTCGTTACAAGGTGAGTTTAATGAACAGAAGTGGCAAGTTGGCTGTCGTGAGCAGATGAACACAAAATAGCAGAGCTGGTCAGACATGGTAGGTAGCAAAAGCTCCTTTCATTTTTAGAAAGTTCATTGCAGAAGGAGTTCTCAGGCAGGCACAACGTAGAAATAGGGGTACATTGGCAGTGGTTACCCATCCGAGCTGAGGTGTACAAAACTCCTGAGAGTCAGGCCACGATGAAAGGAGTGAGCGTGGCGATAGCAGAGGCGACAGGTTACAGCTCAAAAATACAGTCAGCCGCTTATTTACCCAGACTCGGCATGTCGGCCGCGAGCCTGGCAAAAGCACAGCTGACAGCCACAGTGGTGCAGACTTTACTTCAGAGCCCAGAGAGCAGGATGACAGCCGAGCGCTGCGCACGCAGTCGTGTCTGCCGATCAGCCATGAACCGTTATTCTTCTAAATGAACTCTGTCACGTTTTCGAAAAGCACATCGGTTTCTTTTTAGATAATCTGTTAACACACATAACAATCCAAAACCATATCTATATATATATATATATATATATATATATATATATATATATATATATAGATATATATATATATATATATATATATATATATATATATATATATATATATATATATATATATATATATATATATATATATATATATATATATATATATATAAGATATGTTTTTTGGGTATAACAAATGTGTTAAATCTTAAGTTATTTCAAAATAGTGTGCTCAAAACAGTGACAAAATTCACATTTAAAGAAATAACAGTTCATGCAATTTCCACAAAACTGATCAGCACCTTATTACATCACCTTGTACTCAGCCATCAAATCTTCTGACCATTCAACTGCTCTCTAGAATCTGAAGCGCCTCACTCACACTACAATTTTCAGATGCTGGGTCAAAGCTGAGATTGAAGCCACTATTCACTGAGTCAGTATATATAAAACAAAACCATGATTGTGACTACTATTTTGTTTTAGTAAAGTCATATTGAATCTATAGGTGCTTTATATGGCTGTCAAATGTGCCTTTACTGAGCTCAACTAGTTCGCCAGTGCAGATAAATAAAACAATATTGGCTATTTTGAAAAGAGGGAGGCCAATATGTCCCGCCTCCTTATCACCCGCCACCCTTTCCATCGATGGCTGATCTCAAGGTTACACACCAAGCCTGCCTACGCTCCCTCTGTCTGCCATCTGCCCGCTCAGTCTGCCTGCCTGAAGGACTTACTCTCACAATGGAACTTCCTAAAATGAAAAAACTTACTTACCCTATCGAATATCTATTGAGAAATCTGCTTCATTTTGTGTTCATTGAGGAATGCTTAGCAGCCCTCACTTCTGTTCATTAAAACTTCACCATGTTTGATATTTATGTTTGTCTCCTGATCAGAGCGTGACAGTAAGGTAGCATTTTATCCAAGTTATCTGCACTACAGGAATGAGTAAAAACACGCGCACTCTACTCAAAGTGTGTGTGCACATGGTAACAAATAAGAAACACAGCTGTACTAAAACTGTACATGCATTGGCTCTGATCCTCCCTGTCGACCTGGCCACCTCACCATGGCTCACCCATTTGCTTAACTACAGCCGCCATCATGGTTGTGGCCTGGTTCCAGTTCACCTCCTGTTCTGGTCCATCCTGTCTCGTCCCTTCGTCTGAACCGCCACCCTGACTCGTTATTGTCCTCTTCCCTGTGTCCATCTTCACCAGAACCTCTCCAGTGTTGTCTGCCTTACCTTCAAGTTAGTCCAGTCCCTGCTCATCCTACATCTTCTGCTGGTCATTCTTATTCCTTCCCTCCATTCCACACCCAGGAGGAGGCAAAAGTCACACCTGGATTTTGGGTATATTTTCACTCCTAATGCTCAGGTGGACACCCATTTTGTCCTTTGTTAATCAGTTCCTCAATCTCAGGTGTCTCTGGTCACAGTAATGTCATTAATTTCCTTTATAAGTTTTGACTTGGTCTAGTCTAACTTTGTTCTGCTTCACCCTTCTGTATGGAATTGCCTTATTGTGAATCACATTTTTATTGTCACCTTGTGCTCTTTTTTTGGGGATGGGTAATAGTTGCTTACAGGTAGTGCTCTGTACATGAAAATCAAAAGACACATTACTGTACATACTTATGATATGTAATGTCCATGGGTAAATGTGTAAAAATTTAGTAAAAAATTTAAATTGCAATATTTGGTACAATGCATTTAATAGTGCATACATGATAAATATATTATACTTAAAAATACCTATATGTAATTACATATGTAATTAATTTCAATTACATTTAGAATTATACTGTCAACCTAACTCAGCACCTTAACTCCACCTTTAAACCCTGACTGGGCAGTTTTGGCTCATCCGGCTCACATCTGCACTGAGATGACTTCACGGGGCTGACAAGTGAGCTGGACTCAGCCAACACTATGTTGTCAGTCTGGGAACCTAAACATACCTACCAAACAGTGTCCTCTAGGGCCTTGTCTGTATCCCAGTTCCCACAAAGTAAAGTGTTTTGCGATATAATATAAAACACAATAAGTACATTGTACTTATTTTTGGTGTAAGCATGTGTAGTTAAGCCACCTAATATTGGAGTGTGACCATGGTATTATGGTAACAACAAGACTGGTACAATATACTCACTGTGTATTTTTTTATACATTATAAGTACCAACCTTACCTAATAAAAGGGGATTATTTCAGGCTGGACTGGCACCTGTTGCTGGTTCACAACAGTGTCTGTAAAGTTTGAAGAACAAGCACTTTGTGTGGTCACATGAAAATGAATACACATTATATTTGTTACTGGCAAGCACTACACCATTAGTTAATGTACAGAATAAGTTATTTGGCACACAAGTTGAAGTTATAAACATGGACTAAGGTACTCATTGAGTAATTGTCGTAACTGGTAGATGGTGGATGGCATAGTAAGTAAATTTATGCAGTGGCATCTAATTAGTTACCATGTACAGGCACTAATTTATTAGTGACCATGTTTGTTACTATTATATTAAAACGCTTTTGATGCTATTGAGGTGGGATACATGGTTAGGACAGGCTTGGTGGCATGGGGTACATATTAATAATAGTGTTACAAAGCAACCACTTAATACAATAAACTGCAAGATATACACCCAAGCACTATAGAGTTCTACTATATTTCAAAAGTTATGCAAGAAAATTTTACTTGTAATACAAAGTACAATTTGAAATATAAATTTGCATCACTCTCAGGGAAACTCTGAACCTATCTGCAAAAAGGGCTTAGGCTCTGAAAGATATAGATTTTGCAGCTTGTTTTGGGATTTTAACGAGAGCAAATAAAATCAACTAAATGAAAGAGGCTGTTTCAAAGAAATGAAAGAATTATTGTGAATTACTAGAATTAATGATGTGATAGGTTGACAAAACAACATGTTTTTCTGCATTGCAATTTTTAATTTGACTATTAGAAATGTGAGCTCTGTTCTTGATAATATGAAATTAGTTTTCTAGTCATATGGAGAAATATAAGTACACAACATTAGGCTGAAATAATATGAAAAATTAGAAACATCCCAAGGATAAATATATATCTGTTTGTTACTTGTATTGGATGAACATATAAACCCTATAGGCACACATGTGGTGAGCTGTTAATCAGCATAGTCTTCAGCAGTCAAGACAGGAACCAGTTTGCAATCAGTTTCTAAACTAAAGAACACCTGTTCATCACCCTTGAGAGGGTTCATTGAGACCCATTTATGTCTCTACCCCATCTGCTTTTTCTATCAATGTCTATCAGAAAGCTGTATCAAGAGCAACTCTGGCTGCAAAGAGTCAGTGCTGCACATCAAAGATGACCCAGGTTTAGAGTGAATTCATTTGAGTCTCCCTGACACCCGAATGCCTAGAGCATGCTCAGATGGTATGGAGAAGTTTTGTGTCAAAAATATGTGAAATACAGCTCCAACACTGAGACACTGTCATGGAGGCTGAAAGCCAAATATGTGCTTTGTTGCCTGTGTATCAAATAAATACAAAGCAAGCCTTAAGCTTTGTTTGTTCACAAAACCAAAGTATTAATTCTGGGTTACGTACTGTCATTAATATCTGTAAGTTTTGTGATTCAGTGCAAGAAAATTAAAAATAAACAAATAAAAATTAAAGTGCTTTCTTGTGAAGTCAAATTCCATGATGTTTAATCAGTACAGTTTTATAAATGAGTCACTGTGATAAATACTACTTCTTTATTACTATAGTCCTAAATAAAATGTACAACAAACATTTACAATCAGCACTGCCAACACATATCATTTGTCAAAAATAATAATAAAAAATAAAATAAAATAAATCTTTAGGTTAAATAAATAATATTACGCAAAATCTTCTACTTATTAATATAACAATTAGTAGTATCCACACAGTCATAAGTATATTCATCTGTAACTGTGCTTTAAGTTATAATGCCGTATAATGTGACACATATCATCCAAAATAAATGACTATAAAAATCTAAAATAACTGACTTAAAAATAGTATTGTTCGTTACTTATTATTGATAAATGACTATATATATATATATATATATATATATATATATATATATATATATATATATCTCACCTGACAATCACTGTAATCATGATCACTTTAACAGCCTGTAAAACAACAAATAATTCATGCGATTCTCCCATGGCAGATTGATGTTATTTTGGCGTTTCTCCTCTACGCATGTTGACAGAGACTGCAGCAAGTCACCCTGAACTGTAAAACAGGTATCGACATCGTTCAGATCCATCAAGAACACAGCATCAGCCCCCAAAGTTGCATCTAAAGTATGATCGGTACAACCATTCATGAATAGAATGGGTAAGTACGCAGAGTTCATTAGCATTTCAGCTGAACATGCAATCAAACCGGGTTGGCTGTTAAAAGAGTCAGAGGTCTGCATTCCTGCCAGAACACTTAACCAGACGTTGCAACCTCAGGATTTCAATCTTCAAAGCAAATGCACAGCGGTCAGCACCGAACAGAAGGGACAGTCTAACAATATCCATTCTCACATCCTTTCAGAACAGCTTATCTGCTCATTTGGCAACACTTTATGATAACTACACTTTGCGAATCCATGAAGTTGCCATTAGTATATACGCAATTAACTATAATGCATTGTCTAAAATTATTATACATTAGTTAAAGAGTTTACCAGGCATTTTATAAAATCAATTTATCATTTCTAAATTCCTATGTTATTGCTAAAGTGTTATTTAGCGTTGCATTTACTGAACATTTAGAAAGTCTTAGTAAATGATTATTACATTTTTTAAAATGTATATTATTAAATCTTATTGTATACATAATAGTTGCTCAGTATGTTAATAAATGCTTATTCACATATGTTCCTGCCGCACCATCGTGTTCAGGCAAGGCATAAAATTCAATATTTGCCAGCTTCGATTATTTTGCAGTTTCACTAAAGGAGGACTATTTATATTTTGTAAAACATGGGCATAAACCGGGAGGGGCCCTTAGCCAGCCATCCTGACATTCAGGTCCTTGTCAAACACAGCCTATTACTAAAGGAAACTTAGGCACTACATTTATCGAATTGTAATAGATAAGAAAGATAATAATAGATTATAAATCAAGAACATGGCATTTATAGCTATGTACTGCTTAGACAATGACTATTAATGTTGGAACAATGCTTGCTAAAGGATGAATTGACTATTTACTACAATGCTTACCTAATGATTCACAGCGTAGTTATTATAAAGTGTTACCTTTATTCTACCGATCATCAATACAGCCTGTATTCAGGGCTGTACTTTTCTGCCTCGCATGTGCACACGATGCTCAAAGGCTCAGCCTACTGGTGTTAAATATATTGACCTCAGACAAAACAAGCATATAAGGTCTGAAGAAGATCAATAAGAATGCAGCAGTGGATGCTGTGGTTTTGTTTATACTTTTCATTGCCTTTAATTCTTAATTACAGATGTTTGTTGTTTTTTCAGACATTTTCCTACTGTGTAGCAAATGTTAAATAAATGTAAATATTTTGACAAGACAACAAAAGAAGCATAGCTATTTTTGTTACAGCCCACTCTTTGCTTTTTCCTCCCAAACACTTTTCCTATTGTCAGGGGAATGTTAAATTAATTGTAATCACGAGAACACAAAAATAAATCAGAAAACAACTTTAAACAAATTTTTCGTGACACTTTATTTTCCTAATGCGTTGGTGCATCAAAACTACCGCAAACAAATTTCCCTAGTTCTACATCTAAAAACACTGCCTTTCAGATTTACCTGGACAGCCAGTCTGCATATTAAACAATGATGTCATCAGTTCACGCCTCTGCACTCATCCTGTGCAGACAAACAACATCAAATTGATATATTTAAGAGTATTTTTGGCTGTTGATGGTCAAAGTCCAACAGAATTTAGTTTCTAATGTCAATGGGAAATTATGTCTGTCATATACGCCAGCTGAAGTAGTTTTCATGTTGTGTAAACTAAAATCCAACATTGTCAACATCATACCAAGGAAGTGTAGCAGGATATAACCTTTGAGGGAAGGTGGACTCTCCTCAGACCTCTAAACAGAGCTGCTTTGACAAGGTAAAAGATGTTTTTTATCACCATTGAGAATTCTTTAAGCAGTATGTTGCAGGTTTTTGGCTAAGACCTCAAGAATTATATGAACTTGCATTTGATGACCCCTTAAGATTGGTTATATGGATGAATACAAAAGAGGCCTATGGACACCATATAGTAGCTTGTTGCAAGTGCAAGTTCTGCCAGAGTGATAAAAAGTTCAGATGAGAAACGAGCATTCTTTTTATTTCAAGAAACCAAATCAAATAAATGTCAGTGGATATTAGATATGGGGCTCATATTATTCTTTGTTATTTGATTAACTTGACCCCAAATCTGTGCAGCGTTTATATTTATCCTTGCCCCATTTTTATTTTTTTTAGCAGATAAAGACTTTTTTTCTTACAGACCACTTATCCCATTTCTATGGTGCAGACAGATAAGGCTCAAGTGAGAGGAACGCACAGAATGCTACTTGACAAAGTATCTGCTATGACAAAATTCATTCTCAATGGAGGTGACTTAAATGCAGAGTGGTGCAAATTGCCCTGAATGTGTGTCTGAGAGCTGTCTCTGCACACAGTGGCTATGTGGAGCTCAAGAGAACACTGCTGTAAACGACTTCCTTAGTTTGTATGATATCATTTTCACTGTGTTTAATGTGGAAATTATCAGTCTCATGTTAATAAGCCAGACAAAAACTTAGAAGATGAAGTTTATGTCATAGTCTTCCTATGGTTTTTGTGTAATAGTTTCACATTAAAGACTAAACATATCACAGTGTATCTTGTTTTTTTATTGTATTTCTATGTTTAACTTCAGCAGTTTCTTAGTCACACTACATTTTACACACAAACTTTATCTATCACTATAAACAGATGCAACATCTGCTTATGAACAGTATAAACAATTTGACAAATAAAGCATCCTACCTTTGGTTTGGTTGTTAGCAACTGTAAATCTGTTCTAGCTGTTTCTCAAGCATCTGATATGACTGTAGTCTGTTCACAAAATGGCAATGCATTCTTTACAGGCCCTTACAATTGATTTTGGCTTATAGATAGACGTAAAATCACTCATACATATTCACAATCAGAAATGTGGAAATAAACATACTTTCATATGCTGGATATACACAGATACACAAAGAGATGTTTTTAATGCTTTAAATGTTGTTAAACAAAAACTGTAAAAAATGTTAAATACAGAAATGTTATTATAATCAAATAAAAAAATCTTTATGAGAAGAAGATCTGTGTGTGAAATTATATGGCTGGCAAGTCCATTGTGAAAATGAGCAGCACCTTGGTCCTTCAATAAATTTGCATCTGTTGCTAAGCAACCATAGTACTAATCTACTACATAAATTGCGATTAATAAATCTAGCTACAGCAATAACTCTGCTTGCAAAGTTTACATATATATACTGACTTCCTCTCATAATCGCTGTTTGCAAAAACAGCTGACACACCGGGCTCAACACAATTTCAAAATAAAAAGCAATCAGGTACCACCACTGCCTGATACCTCAATGGCGACACAAAGCTGGGCATATTTAATATGTATCCAGGATGAATGGTTATGCTTATGATAATAGTGGCACAATTATTTAGAGTTTAAATGTGAACTAGTTATGCTTGGAGACATTATATCACCTGGTTAGACAAGCATTGCAGAAAATCTGATCTTGATCTGATATGACTATAGTGGAAACCTGGAAAAATAATAGATTTGGTATTATAATAAGTCCTGAATGTATAACAAGATGTAATTTAGTTATATATTATCTTGATCTTATGATATGGTATTAATTATTAGAAAACCTGAAACTAAACGATAATAAGGCATCATTATTAGAATGGATTAATACAAATTGAGATTTCACAAAGTCCAATTGACTGAAAAGGAGCATGGTACAAGTTGAAATACATTTCACAATGGAATCAAGTAAATCAATGCTGTGAGGAATTTATGCATTACTAACAGTGTATTGTGATCAGTTTGTTAAATGTCAAAAGAAACGATAGAAAAACATATATTCTTTGATGCAATTGAAATTATCATATAAATTAATGAAACAAATAGATCATGCTTTTCAAATCAGACATGATAATACAGTTATTTGGTTATTATTAGAAAACAAAATATTAAGTTAAATTGCTTGATAAAGGATTCAAAGTCACACGCTTGTATTTCCGGATCAGAAAGAAGATTTGTTGTAATATTTAAATGTAAAAAACTATATTACGCCAACATAATCTCTACATGTTTGAATTGTATTTAAAGTTTCAATGAAGTAAATTCTCATTATATTAATATATAATTTTGGTGCGTCCTTTTAACCTTATCGAAGATAACATGCCCAGAAGTGTCCAATGAGCCCTCATACGCTACACATGATTTATATATCGGGTAGTGACCTGAGAAAGTGTCAGCATGCACACATTATAAGACATAGGCAATAATTATGAATTGTCTTATAGGCTATTAAAGTTAAACATATAGCCTATATTTTTTGTGTGGAAGGTCTAGTACATAAATGTTTATCCAGCATTTGCTACCCTGCTGCAGCTAAATAGCAAGAGTCACTCACTTACTGACTGACTTGATTGCTTGCTCGTAATGACAGCTGTATCACAAACAAAACAACATTCCACATGTTAAAATATACAATAATTACACAAGTTCAAGTAACAGGCCACAAGTGCTGACATTATTTATTAATCCCAAGCAGCATAGCAGGTAAAATACTCGTGCAGCAAAGTCTTGGATTTGCATTGATCAACCCTGCCTCTTCAAAAAAACTCAACTGGAACAAATCTGTTAGTATTTGAACTATTATCAATCAGGTCAAGATGAAGTTGGCATTAAAATACCACTGTTTACAGTATCACAGCATGGTAACAAAGTTGTTAGTTAAATCCATCTGGTGCTTTTTCTTTTTCCCCAGTTATTCATAAAGCAATAAATGCACCTCTGTTAGCCAAAAGAAAAGCAGCTTATTGTTTTTTTTCCATGAGAGAGTGCTACATTGTTTCTATTCTGTTATAAAGTTACACAAAGTAATGCTAGCTTGCAATAAAATAATACAATTTATATATTTCTGATGCTTGCTCACCTACTTCACTAACTAGGATGTTTGTATTCAAATGCGATTACATGAGAGAATCCATCGCAATAGCAGCACTGTTTTTGCTTAAAATTGTTTATCAGCCAGTTGACTTTTGTTTCACACCCCAACATTTTTAATGTCCTTTTCCAGTTCAATGTCTTGAAACATTTTTTTTATCTCAAGAGTTGTTACATTTAAATGAGAGCTGTTCCTTGCACCACAGGTCTTTCTCCTGTGCTAGCCTGTTCTTCCCTGTTTAAATGTTCTCCACCTGACGCTCTCAGCGATAAATCTGTCAACATCGTTGTAACTGCCATGTAATTTTTCAAAATAAATTGCAGCTATTTCATTGTTGTCTGCCTTGTTAGGTGCTTGGATTCTTTAATGTCACTTTAAAGCTGTGTATTTTTAGCTGTGGTTTTACTCTTTTAAGTGTCATGAATTCCCCTATCAGTACTCACCAGTTTGAAAGCTGCTCGAAAAAGGGGTGTAAAAAAAATCTTTTCCACTCCAGTTAGTTTTATTTTGGTTTAACTGGAGCTAATGATATCTCTTGTCACAAAATGCCCAATAAAAACAAGATGATATGCAAAAAATATATTACTGTTTTTGTATAAGCTCATAATACAAATACAATCCTAAACCACTGGTATTTGTACTCAGAAAAGGATTTCTTTTTTTTTTTTTTTAAATAAGAAGACCATTATTGCCAGACACTTCATTTATGTCACAAACACACATTTGTCAGATGGATTCTCACAGTAAGTATGGTGTTTATGATGCTAAAATTATCAGTGTCAGACCACTTATTGTTTCCACCTCTCAAAAATATAAAGAAAAAAATAATGGAAACACTCAGCAGTGTTAGTCATTAATCGAAAGTTTGTTGCTCTGTCAACCCAACCGGCATGCAAAAATACCTTTTTATTTTATACCATGCAAACAAATGCTTGTGGTCCATGTTTCAGCATGTCATCAACTCACTGTGTGCCTGTCAAAGTGCAAAGTCACACATGCACTGATGTTGATGATTTTATTTAAAACTCAGTAAAAAAAAAAATCCTCCTAATTTAACAGCTTTCCATAGGGTCCAATCGCATTTAACTGTATAATAGCCTGATTACCAAACTTTACATGATGTGTAGTGTCATTTGATACTTTGACACTGATATATATATATATATATATATATATATATATATATATATATATATATATATATATATATATAATATATGCATTTTATTTTTGTGTACTGTTTAGCAAAGTTGAACAAATCATAAACTTAATACTAAACTAGGCAATGATTTTTCACACAATATAATTTATTTTCACTGCTTTAGTGACAGAAATGTTTTATTTCAAATAAATACATGTTAAACATTTTCCACACAAAGATGTTGCTAGTCCGGTATCACCCAAGTATTTGCCTTCAATCCGTTCCTTGTCAGAATCATGACTGACAAACAGAGAACCACACTGAAACTGACAGGCTACGACTGTTTGGAAGGAGTGATAAGCGACAGCTCTTCTCTGCAGTGGATTGGCTTTGTGAGAAGAAGATCCATGTCTAGTCTTTGGAGCACCTCTGAGCTCCTTCTTTGTCAGCTGCTGAATGTCAAGCGTGCTCTGCATGGCAAGCAGGCAGGGATACGCACTGGCAGGGCGAGCAGCAAAAATCCTGATTTGCGTGAGAAGAGAGAAGTGTTGCCTCCAATCAACATACAATCCTGGCTTTGTTTCAGGGCACTCTTTAATTATCATGCAAGGCTGCTCCTGACAAGCAATGGTGTAGCACAGGAAATGAATAATTCTATTGAGTAATAGAATCTCGTCTCAGCAGAAGTTAATCAATACCTGACAACCAAGTAACAAGTATGTTAATGAACTAGAGTTTGATTGAAAAGAGTCCAGCAGAAATGCTGCAGTTCAGGGTTGGTTGGACCTCAATCATGAGTTTGCTCAGGAAGAAAATACTGCTAAAATGCATTATTGAGAGCCAACCTTATTTTTCATTTATGTTTCCCCTCACAAATAAATTGTAAATTTACTAGCCAATCCATTCACTTTCAATGTTTTTAATTAATTAGTGGTGTTTTCGTTCGCATTTGCAACATATTCCTAACCCCAAGATATTGTCCTTTGGCCTGTAACTTGTTTAATGCAATAAATACACGCTTGTGCTAAAAGGTTCTTGTTTGTGATGCAAACAAGAATGATACCTCATATTGTTCAGCTTATTAAAAAAGGTATCCTATTATGATACTAAATTTATTAAAAAAGGACTTAAGCCACATCTGATTATAATGATGGTGTATATTGCCTGGAGTCAAAGAATTAATGTCAACAAGATGATGAGATAAAATCGAATAAATAACACATATCCCTATAGATAGTAGATGTTGTAGTAGTTATGTTTAGGTATTGGGTAGGATTCAGCTATCTATATGGTCATGCAGATATAAGGCGTAAGTATGTGCTTTATAATTACTAATAAACAGCCAATATGCTAATAACATGCATGCTAAAAAAGCAACAAATTAATAGTGAATAGCAGTGGTGGAGAAATTTTTGCCCTTGGCCCCATATGTCAAAAAAATGTGCTCTCCCAAATGTTATAGGCTCCAACTTGGTTAATTTAACTCATTCAACAAATATTGGAAACAGATATTTAGCCTACCACAGAAAGGATTTAACAATTTAACATTGTTTAACTATTCTCATAAAGCCTACTTCAACCTTTAGAATGTTTTTTTTTGTTATCACTGTTTTTCATGTTAAATGTAAAAAATGACAGGTTGAATTCCACACTGTTTTTAGTAGTAGGTGGAATTTTCACATTAACCTCACACAATATAACATGATTTTATTGTTATAATTTTGATTATTAAAATATTATGTTGTTCATTATATTCGTTCATTTATTTAATGTTGTTGTTTTTTTTCAACATGGTACTGAAACAGCACATTATTTTTACTGGATGCAAACATAACAGCCCAAAGAGCAACAATTCATTTTAAAAACAAGCTTTCTGTTGAAGCCAAAGTAACAGAAGAAAAATAAAATTCAATACAGACATTTAGCTAGACGCGATACTGTTGTGAAGCAGTCAGTCTGATACATATATGCACATATATCATGGTCACAAATTTAAAAATAATTATTTCCCTCCTTTCTATTAAAAGTCTGCCCAGGTCCATATGCATCTGCGCATCCAAAATCTACAACCCTGGTGAATAGTGTTCTGTAATATGAAAGAAGACAATTAAAATAATATGTGTAGCCAAATTTTGGCTACCAACATTCTTCAAAACATCTTATTTTGTGATTAACACAAACAAAAAAAAAAAAACAACAACAAAAACATAGGTCTACAGGTATGGAAAAGCACAAGGTTGAGGAAATGGTACCAGCAATTTCATGAATGCCAATTTAAAATATTTTGACATGTAAAAAAATGTTTTATCATATATTTGATATTTATTATGCTTTCATTAGAGAGGTTTGTACATCTCACAACAACAGGCAAATAACAACCAAGTCTTTGTTTTAACAATATTTGGGACCTTGCGTGAGTTACCAATCTGGCCTCAGGTCCTGGTTCATCATGTGTTTGGTGTGGACGTGAAGCAGGTGGTGGCGGCTTCAAAGGAAGTAGCTCAGTATAGCAAGTGTGGGCTAGAGGGGCTCTGTGAGCTGAATACAGAAGCACTCCGCACTGGCTTGGATAACGAGAGAGAGAGAGCGAGAGGATGTGCAGACAGTGGATCCATAGCTTCGAATTCACAGCAGGTGTTATTAACTTTTTGCTACAGGGCAGTGTTGGAAATGAATGCTTCAGAGGTGTAGCTTTTTTTGTTTGCCTCTCACTTTATTAAGAATACTTAGCTATTAACTTGAAGTTAGAATTTCAACTAATTCATGAGTAAACATCTCTGTGGCTACATTAGACTGGAAACATGTTAAAATGCTGTTACCTTTTAAACTACTGCCTGGGAATACACAGTAAATGTTCTGTCATGTAATCTAAAATAAATAAAATAACCAAGATTCAACACAAAACAAACAAACAAAAATTGCTAAAATCTGATAGAGCGCTTTTATGCTTACTGAGCAACTCCCTGCAAAGATAAAATCTGCAAATCATGCAAAAGATGAAACCCCTAATGCAGTTTCAGAGTTGACAGGAAGGGAATATTTGCTTCCTCACCTGTGAATCACTGCCGCATGTCAAACAGTCCATGAGACATGAGCAATTCAGATGGCAAGTGAAGCAACCCAAAAACCTTCCTGAATCTCAAATCTGTGAATTTGTTTTGTTTTTGTCAATCACTTGTCATGTGAATCAGTGGAAAGAGGGCATCTTTTAAGCACCATAGAAGATGTTTTCTAGTTAAATGCAAGATTTATTAGAGTGGCAGTATGGAATGAATGTCAATGGGGACAGGGACAAGATTTTTGAATGTCTTCATTTGACAAGCTATTTCCAGGAGAGCCATGAATCCCCACGCTGCCCATAGAGTAAAATTGTGCAGGCAAATGAAATGAAACAATCTATTTGGCTGAAATGGGGATTTCAAGCAATAACAGGCATCGAGACTTAGTTCACCTGCCACCAGTTCAATCACCCAGAGAACTGTCATCTTCCTTTTCCTTCAAAAGATGGAGACTCCTTTCTAAACCAAACATGTAGGTTATTAAAACATGTATGTAAACATTCATTCAGTGGTTTTGAATCTTTTGTTTTCTTTTGGTGTCTTTCGACACAGTAATTATCAGAAAATTACAGATTGCTTTGTAAACCAGGAAAGCTGAGTTGCTTATATTAAGGCTATCAAGGCAAATTAACCCTCTGGGATCTGAAGTTGTTTGGGAGCCTTCAGAAATTTGACATCTGACACTTGTGCTTTCTTCAGGTGCTTATAAAGATATAAATTGCCAAAGTCTAATATCACTGTAATTAAAACAAATGGGATACAATAATATGTTAGCAGCGTTTATGTTCATAATTGTGTTTTTAAGAAAGCAACGTTTATGTATGATTAGTACATTTTAGGACAAAATTATTATTGCTATAATGTATCAAATATGATAAATTAGGACTCTGAGGAACGATAATTTCTCAGTATATTTATTTCTCTTATTTCTGTATTGGATTATGTTTTTGCCCCAAGCCATAAAACTACAAAAGCTTTGATAATAGAACAAAGCATTTAAATATAATCATACTAAGACATTTTATTGGAATATGACAACTGATATTTATTTGCATTTTTATGCAAGTAGGCTAATATATACTGTTATAAAAAATCTCATTACTTTAAGAAATGAAAACTTTGTCAATAATCACTTACCTTCATGTCATTTCCAAACCCATAAAAGCTTAATTCATCCTCAGAAACTGACATATTGACCTAAAAATAGATCCTTATTAACACTGAATTTGCTGCATTAATTTGATCATTTTTGTTGCTTTTAGCTGTTATTAATTACCTTGTTTGCATCTGCATTATTAAACTGTTAAAATATAATATAAAATGATACATTTTAGTCTGTTATGTGTGATTTCTGCTGCCAAAAAATAGGCCGCTATTCTTTTAAACAACACTTTATTTTAAACCCTTAAAATAAAGGATATTCCTACAATAGTTTAACATTTACTTGTCACTTAATGTCTTACTTACTGACATGCTGTGACTGACAATAGAATTATAAAATACAAAAATGAAATGAAGGCACACACCCAAATCCAAGCCTTTATTCGGCGATCTTTATCCCTTGTCCCAAGCGGCAAGACTAGCAACCATAAACAGTGAAGAACTCGCCTAACTGGTGCAATCGTTATAAATTCAAATGCTGGGGCTTCAAACTGTAAGTTTCACAGCAGTATACTCGAATACTCATTGGCTCTCGTCTGCATTTATGTAAAATTGTGACTTGGCCGTGTTTCTGGTTAGCTGTATTCGAATGGTGTGGGTGTCTTTCGGTACTGCTTTTGACATTTTTACAATAAATCAATGATTGTAATTGCAAATATCTGTCTGTCATGTTTTTCTTATACTGTACAGAAATAGTTCTGTTTAGGTTTAGAAGTAGCAGTGAGATCATCGACTATATAAATATTTTTAAATGCTGTGTTGTTACGGAATTGGTTGTTTTCCTGCATATTTCAGTAAATTGTGTTTTATATCCTTTTATATTCAATATAAAGTGGGTAAGTTTAGGTTTGAGGGTTAGGTTAAGGGGTCTAAAAATCGAAATCACTTATTGACAAAACAATAAAAATGTATTGATCACGAATATCATAATTATATAAAAGATGTGTAAATATTTTATATTTTAAAATTTGAAATACATCTAAATTGTATGTTTTATCATCAGTAAAATCATACAAAAATGTACGTTTTATGCTTGTAAATGTCATGTATTTATTCCAATGTATAAACATGAGATCAGGTTGCATGTGGAGCTGGGAAAGTCAGAGGGTTTCTAAAGTTTACTGCAACTATTACAGCTTGAGAACAAGCTCATAGGCTACTGAGCCAAAAGAAGCATTTTGGCTTCACCATGTGAATAATGACATCAAATTAAATTGAGAACCTGTCAAACTGCAGTTTCATGATAGAACTTTGAATATAATACTATGTAATCCATAAAAGCCATATTTTTATTTTATTTTTAAATATTGTTTACTTTCCAACAGCTTGAATCTTCTGACTGTTATTTCATGTAACTCACATTCTAGTTCATGTTGCACACATTCTAGTCAGTGGTTGCATTTTGACAGGTCACATTATCAGCATTGTTACTCTGATTGTTACTCTACATATGCACATGAATTTAAATTTTTCCATCATGGCTCAGAGGCCTAGTCTAATAACTACACACCTAAAATTAAAAGAGTGTGATCTATCTTTTTACCTTAAACAATCTATATTTTATCTATAAACAAAACCTAAATCCAACAAAATCTGTCTGGTTGTTCTGGGACCCTGTTTAGCTTGAAGTGCATATCAGAAAGATTTATTATAATGCCTTCCCATATAATAATAATATTACTTACACAAGAAGAATTCTCTGTAGCAACAGTTTAATGCAGGGCTTCGCATTGAGGAAAGTTCCATGAATGTTCCATGAATTGCTGCTAGGTGGCAGTGGCTGCTTGGTTAGCTCCACATCCATTGGCGATGCAGGCTGCACAACAGCAGTCGGTGTAGAAGACATTAGAAGGATAATCCTGATAATTACTAATGCCTATTAAATGCATCTCTCCCTTTCCATGCATAGTCATATTTTTATGCATGAAATCTAAACAATATTAGCATACCCCTTTACTGGCTCCAAACATTTATATTTGTCCACAAATCCATCAATTTAGCTCCAACAAATGAAAGTCGTTGACTTGCAGTGGGACTTGTTGTTCATCTAAACTAATTAGCTCCAGATAATTAAATCAAGTCTTCAGGCAAAAATGGATTGAAGTGTTGCTGTTCTCTTGATTGTATTGATGAATATGTAACACAATTCAGTTTGATTATATACTCTGAAATGTTATTTACACCATTTTAACAGTTTGAATATATTAGCACCTTTTTTCCCCTCTGAAATTCATGTCTGCTTTTGCAGAGCATTACGAGTTTAATTTCTAAAAAGGAAAAAACAACACTGATTGCAATTCATGAAGCTATATCTTCATTCAGTACAAGCACCTACAGTTCACAGTTGAGTTTATCGACAAACTTGTTCATATTTCAAAGACGTGCAACCTAAACCACATGGGCCAGCTGCCCTCTATAGCTTCATCCATCTCCTCCTGTGTGAAGACCCTCCAGTGACCTGGAGATAAATCGCGTGTTGGGCCTTGCTAGGATCTCCAAGGACAGAATTAGATCAGCTGGCAAAAGTCAGTGCTCATGAAATATGGAATAAGCCTTTGCTCATCAGTGGGGCTCAGGGAGGATTTACCTGGGAGCCCAGGTCTATGCATGCTGACACGCAAGCAAATGTGCCTGTCTTTACACAGACAAGGTGACAGGAGGGAGAAGTTAGAGCAGCAGCCAGTAGGCATGAAGTGCGTAGCCACAGGCGCAATGCTAACTCTTTGGAGGGGGTCTGTGTTTGTTTACTTTTCAGTGCTCTGTCCCACTGAGCTTCCTCCGTGATCCAGTGTGCTTTACTGTGCTTGCACTCATCAAATGAGCAAGCGGTGGTTTCTTTGAAGCCCCTGTCCACATATTCACCCAAAGCTTTTTTTAGAACAATGTAACAGGAAATGGTTTCACCTGAATGTTCGGTGGAAACACAGAGAGCAGAGACCTCCAAATCTCTGGTTTCAGAGGATTTGATATGCTTTCTATTTTTGAACCGCTGTCAGTCTTGTCCATGGCAGCAGTGCTAAGATTTGGGAGGTTGCATGGGAGAGTGATTCATGACAAGCATTCTGGGTAAAGTTACAAAAGCTTCACAGAAATGCCATTAGATTTAAGGTTACAGTCTGCTTAACCATACCACTGACCTTGAAACCCTGGGAGACTGTAAACCCAACATCCGAGGAAACAAAGAGAATGTACATATAGAGCATGACATCTGCTGAATAAAACATGCTTGCAGTCATCTTTGAGGAAAACCTTTGATTCTAAGGTTTCTGCACTGTATCACTGCTTCAAAGATAATCTTGTATTGTACATAGTAATTGCTTAATATATGTGTAAAGCCCTCATGAAATATGAACTATTCAGATCTGACTGTTTTATATTTCTTATTCATGTCAGTATCTTCATTTTAATAAATGGTTTCATCAAAGAAACATGAGGATAGTGTTAGTGAACACTATCATCACTTCCATACCCCGTATTTCTTATAACCTATTTAATCAAGATCAGGTTTATAGTCTGGACAACAACAAAAACAACACATTTCTTTATACATATTTACTTATTAGTCGGGTTGAATAGCAAAACAAAGCCAAATCAGCAGTAAGGAGTGTGTTTATTCATAATGTGAAAGAGAGAGCTTTCTGTGAACAGCCGGGGCAGTGACAGAAAGTTAAAAACTAGAGAAAAATGTGCAGAACAATAGGTCAAGAGGTAGGACCTGTGCAAATATTGTATCAGCTTCTGATATGGTTCTTCTGGATAGGTAACACCTTGTCTACACGGACTCTGCTATAGGGAACAGCTAAAAGTGTGCATACACCGGACTTTTAGCGATAAAGCGACCATTGAAAATCATTTGTGTCAGCAAGTCATAATTAGAACTGGACAGCAGTTTTTGTCGGAAATTCGCACGATCGTGTCCTGGTAGACATGGTAACTTACAACATTGGTTCAGTTTTTCACAGAACTAATCATTGCCTGGGTTGCGTAGGCTATGTATATGTGGGGTGGAGTTATCAAAATAGGGGCGAGACCCTTTTGGGGTAGGGGCATGTTGTCTTTGTGATTTCAAATATCAACATTGGCATCCAGAAATAGTTTATGTGCCTTTAAAGCCTGGCAGCATGCAAACACTAAATGTTATTAATTCTTTATCCAGAATCTACTATGTACGCTGTTCTGTGTTAGTAGGGCCACAAGGATGCGCTTTTAAATCAAAGCGAAAATGTGTGTAGAAAACATATTGTGTCTGGCAAAAGAAACATTATATAGTTTGCGTTCTGTGTATGTTCTCCACAATCTCGCAACAGGGACACAGTGAGAAGTTACAGTTAAATGAGAAGACAAATGATTGAATAAAGGAAGAAATATTTTATGTCTTTTCTTTGTGTACAAAAAAAATTCTAAATTAAGCTTCATAATGTATGTAATTTAACTGATTCATTCAATAGGAAACACCATCCTTTGTGTTTCACAAAGATGCAAAAGTGTTGTTTTTGTTTGGAACTACTTCCGTTGTCCAAATTAATGTAAAAGACAATATTGTGTCTAAAATGTTATTCACTTAATGCTAACTTGTTTAAAATTTGTATAAAATCAATATTTGTTATCATGCATCTATCTGGAGTAAAACCGGCACCCTTCCTGTGATATAGATTAACTATATTAAATTATATAAATATAAAAAGGTATACTGAAGGCATTTTCCTGTCTGCAATTTAGAATGCCTTGAATTTTATTGACATATTCTGTATATCTCACACCCAGCCTCAATTTAAGTGGAAAATGAAATTACCTGCATGTTGTGCGAGCACTTGTTTGCACATGAGCAAGGTGATTCTTAGGAGTCTAATTTGCAAGTGCCAGACCATTCGTGACTGATTCGTCAAACCTGCAGTCTGTGTTCTTCTGAATTTATTGTTGTAGTAATTAATGAATACACTTTGGAAAAATGCATAGGAGTAAACATACACATTTTAATTAGAGAAAAAAGTAGTGGAGTAAAAGTGAAAGTTGTGTACAGTGAAAAGTGAAAGAACAGATTCTCCAAACAAATACTTAATTAGTGTAACAAAGTATTTTAACTTTGTTACATTACATCACTCGAGCAGTTTAATAATTCTAATGACAACATACAATAGAGGATTCTTCGGACAAAAAAAAAAAGGCAAAACTCCAATCAGGCTTAAAATTGGCTTTTGTGTTTGGACAGCCTTAAAGATTTGCATATCAAATATAATACAGTAAATTTTATAGGGATAAACAAGTAATCATGCTTAGGCATTCAGGAGATTCTTAAGCAGTTTTTTGTTAAATTATTTGTGAATATCTTAAACATTTCCATTGCTGCTCAAGCCCCAGATTACCCTCAGCATCAGCATCTATGATTGGAATTACTGCTCCAATTTTTAAATGATGTCAATAAGGTTTATTTCTTTCAAAAATTAAACTGCCATCCTTGTTGAATTCTAAACCCATAAGATTGATGTGCACGAGTATTTAATATGGACATACTTTGTGATACTACCAAAAACAATTTGAGGACTTTATGTAAAACTGTGACCTTGTATTTTACTCTGGAGGATCACTCATACAATTCTTAACCATTTTCTTCCTAAAACTTTTGACCATTAAAGAGAGAAATGCAAGTAGTTGTAGTTGAGCTATTAAAAGCAGATGGTTAGGAAAAAAACAATCCAAAAGTTATTTTTTCTTGCTTCATATTTTATTCTTCTTTTTTTTCTTTTTGTAAAGATTTCTATTCCACTGGCACTGAGTGACGTCAATGTAGCCAATTTGTCTTTGTTGCTGTCTCATATCTGGTTCTATGCAGACATGCTTTCAGAGGGTCAAGATATATATCTGCTCTTTTCCCTGAATTCCTTTGAAATAATGGCTTGAGAATAATATCAAATAAATTGTAGAAAGAAGTAGACACAAGAATATTCTTCAGGTATAAAATTAGCAGTTATTTGGGGATTTTGCAGATAAATACCTTACAAAATGTGAATGAATGAGCCATTAAAGAAAATCATTGCAATTTTGTTGGTTGATCGCCATCCTACTGCTATTTCATTTTGTCAGCACTGGCTGGAGTTGTTCTGTCATTTTGACAGATCTGTTGAAGCAGAAAACTGTGAAGATGGAATTATCTCACAGAGCTGTCATCGCAGCTGAACCACAGCTGGGGCAGATGCACTGTAACCCCAAACAGATCTGATCTAATCACATACACTCACATTTACAGCACTGGTTACATACTAACAGTCTTAAATATAACTGACCCCTGAGCTGTTGATGTGCTTGTTATTTTGGCACACAATCTTCATCCAAAAAAACTCCCTTTAATTGCAGGGTCACTTCCCCTGTAGGAGCCTAGAAGGGTTGTTTGCTAGTTTGAAGGAGTGGAATGAATTCTAAACACATTTTAGGCTGGGCCATGGGCCAAGCTTTGATGTTTGTCCAACAACACATAAGGGGGCCAAGCATATGCTTTTTCTTTAAAATAATAAAATGTGATACTTTGCATAAACTCTTCTCTAGAAACCAAACATCCTGTTATGTTCTTTTCTTGTCTTTAAAAGCACACTAGAACCTTAGAAGTCCTTACACAATGCATATTCAGTCACTTTCATTTGAAATCCTCCATAAAAGTGCAAAAACAAAGCAAATCAGTGCATTTACATTGCTAATGTGTTTGCATGCCTCAACAATCATCTGCATTTATGTGTGACTTGTGAGACAATATGAAATAAATAAACAAATAAATGGGTGATCCATCTTATCATGGGTCATGAATATGTAAAATTCAATCAATTTTAAAATCCAGGTCACAGCATCTTCATCTGTAGGTCTTGACACAATTGGTTAAAGGTCAGGGAGGCCATTGGAGAAGATGATTAATGTTAGCTTTATGTTTTTGATGCGTTGGAAGGCTTTCAAAAAACATATAATCTGCTGAGGTCAGTAGACATTATAATAGCCCAGAATTACTGAATGACTGACCTCTCACTTTCTGAAGAAGCAGCTTGCATTATATAATTGATTCAAATAAGCCTATTTCCTCATTGATGATTTAGCTCATACAGTTAACTGGATATTTATACATTTTATGCATGTTTCATAATCTGAAAAATCATTTAGCTTGCTGCTGTAAGAAACATGGTGATTTTTTGTATGCAGAAATTTTGTTTAGTGGAAGTGCTTTAAAGTATCTGATGAGGCAACAATTAGCACCATGTTGATATGACTTTCCTTCAAAAATTAATGAGCCAAGTAATTTAGACCATGTTTTACTGTTTGTGTAACATTGGTGAGTTTTTGCCCTTGTGAAATACCAGAAAACTATTAACCCTCACTTTCAATAATGCATAGTTATTGCAGTATCCTTTCAAAGGGAATCAATTATTTAAAACAGTTCTGTTCCTATTGCACAACTCTATTTCTTAGTAGTGGTTGTTGTCATATCAGCACAAGTGAAAATATTGGTGCCTTGAAGCTTTGCAAATTTAAAAGCACAACCACAACTACATAAGGAGACAGAATTGGGACGTGAATAATGATTTCTCCAAGGTGATATCAAGCAGAAGACAGCAGAGATCCTCCGAGGCGCCATTGTCTCATTGTTTCTTTTGCTACAGTGCAGATACATAGTGTCACCTGTTTCTTCACTTGGCCCATCAAAACTTTTGCACTTGCAGAATATTAAACAAAAAGTTAACTAGAAAGAAATAAATATTTACAATTTTGGAGAAAACTCACACTCCAGGTCCCTCTTAATTTGTTCTGTACAATAAAATTATCATGCAAAGGTGTTAAATAAAACCGTTCTTACTCTAAACTGTGGGCTATGCATGTGTTTGAATCTGGTTTGCAATCTAAGGCCACACTGTTTCTAGTCTCTTTTCCAACTGTCCCTGTCTATAAATTGGCAAGAAAGGGCAAAAAATAACCTTGAACAAAACTTCCACTGGCTTTTGCCAGCTTGCTTTGTTCCAGATGTGGTTTGGATTCAATGAGGAACCTCCTGATTAATCTTATTTCAGATTCTGACAGTCTCAGAAAACAGATGTGGAAAGACAACGTGCAAAGCCATTATTTGAACAGGTGGCTAATATTTGGAGTCTTCACTAACACTGCTATCGCTGGCTTTCACAGCATTTCTCCAGTCTCAATTTATTTTCCACTATGCGTGTCAGCCATAACCCCCCTACAATATTAAGGCAAGGCTGCAATAGGTGAAAATAGTATTATCTTCCATCTCTGCTATCATTCTTTCCTGGTCTGTGTGATTATCTTCATTTCACATTTATTTTATTCTTTGTCATGAGCAGCCTTTTGCAGCCCCCCAACCCCCACTCTCTACTGCTTAGAGAGTAGCAAACAAACACAAAAAGACTACGGGAAATTCACAAAGAATAAATTGTGCCTCTGATAGGGTCACTTAAATGAGCTGTCTGCATTGTTTTAGTAACCAGTTCTGTACAGAAATAATGCTAGTCACACAGACAAAAAAATCTATGCTGAAAACAATTTTCACAGCGCAGTTCCACTTCATGGTTTCTTGCAGACTGGTTCAGAGTTCTAGATTATGAAATTAATCCACCATTGCAGCTCAGTTCTTTTAAAATCATTAAATGAATTAGAATACACTATAATCATCAGTAGGCCCTGACTGCAGAGAAAAAGGTCTACGTACAGGGGGGGTGGAGATGGGTGGGTTCAGTGATCAGAGGGTGGAGTCTGATAGGTTTAGGTATATTGTAAAGTGAATCTTGGAATTTATTCAAAAAACTTGGATTTTATTCAAAAATAAAATTTCATGTTCTCTGAATGATTAATTGGCACTCCTCCTATGAATGTCTGCATGTATAGTATTATTTAATTTAAATGGTTTGTCTAGAATTGTTCAGTGTCCTTTGTGTGAAAATTATGATGAGAGATTAAATGTGAACAGACCTTTAAAGAGAGTGAGGGCACAGGAACAGTTTCATCTGTGTTTTTGGATTAATTTTTTTGTTACCTGCATTGTAAAAAAAGTTATTTCAACTTGAAATAACTTGTTCCCCCACTGCCTAAATTTTTACTTTAGTCAATTAAAATATTCGGATGTCACTTAATTTATCTTTAATTATCGTAAAAATCAAATTTAAATTTTTAGGCATCGACCAATTTCAACAGCATCAACGCTATCAAAGACATAATACAACTAGAACAGAGATCTGTGAAACAAGTAGGTTACAGAACTGAATATGACAAATATGCAGACACTGTCTATGAAGAAGGCTATGCTATTTAATTCAGTATTTACAAGTATTTGACCTTTTACAGTCTTGCTTAAATATTCATGAGAGCACTAGATAGTCAAATAGCAATGCTTGCTAATGAAAATTATTACACTGATAAGTGTTTTAATTATGAAATCTTATAAATCTTTCAATTCAATTAGTCCCCAAAAACAAACAAACAAACTTACAATAAAATAAACAAAACAAACAAACAAAAAACAGATAGAACATCTCTCTATGATGTTCAAATGTATTGTATACATATAAAATGAACAATATTTGTAGTTGTTATTATAGCACAATTCCTAACACCCAACCCTAGACTTCAAATTTTCAAACCCTGGTTATGATCTAATGATTATTATTATTATTATTATTATTATTATTATTATTATGCTGGGATATTTGAAAATTGATGCTTTTGAACATTCATTGATGCTTTTGAACATTCTATATCCATAATTTTTCATAGATGGTACTTCACTTGAGAGGTGAGGAGCTCTGGTTCAAATCCTGTGTAACTATGATTTGACAGTTTAGATCTGTGTAAAAGAAAGTTGCATTATTGTGGTTGCATCAACAAATGTGTTTTTATTTAAATTTTACATTTGTTAACAATATCAGGTACAGTGGGCATCTCTCTTAAAAAATGTGCCAAAACATGCAGCAAGGCACTTAAAAATGTGTTGCACTAAAGTGCACAGGACGTACATTTTTATGAGACTAGGTTGGAAAGGATGGAACAATAAGAGTAACTAAAGTGACAAACCGTAGCAAATGTGCCCCTATACCTTCAACAACAATAAATCGCTGTTGTCAGTAATTGACAAAGAAATTAGGCATGTGCACATGCTTAAAACTAGATTGACATGATAGTGTCTTTGACGTTTTTGATAGTGGTCCAGTATCTCAGGGGAGAAGGTGTTTTAGCTTGACTGCTCTCATCTATCACTGCAGTCCAAAATGAGATTTGAAAAAGTGCTTCTGTGGAATGGTGAACAAAGGAGCCCATATCATTGCTATTCTAAAAAGGAGGGCGACTCGCCTTCCTCATTCTTTTCGTGTTTCTTTACACTTGGATGCCTAAAACAGCATTTCTTCCAGAGAAGTGGCAAGTGTGGCACTGAGTTACGTTATGTGGAAGCATACTTAAAAAGAAATGGGACGTCAAAGTCACTTCTATCCTTTGTTGAATGGAGCATTTATTTAAGGAGTTCCGTATAAAACAGTCTCATATGCGTACTCAAAAGAGAGAGAAAAGTAATAAAACTTTTATGCAAATGACATGCGGTCCCATAACACTTGTCATGCCGAGCACAAGGATGATGTGGCATATGATGCATTGGAGAAAAATTGTGGGTTTTTTTGTCCAGAGCCAATGCAGACTGTCATTGTTATGAAACAGTGTTTACCTTTACAAGACCAAAATGCTGAGATGTATTTTCCTGAGAAGTTTTGAATCACTGCAAGAAGTGACACCTGATGAAGCCCCCAAAAAAAAAAATATCAGCCTTGTGTGCCCCCATTTCTGGTCGCTTTTTATCCTGGGTTCATATTTATAGTTTTCAAACTGTGACAGCTCTTCAAGGTTACTTGCATGCTCTGAGAGTTTCAGTACACAGGCATGCAGGCACATTCAGAACTTTCAGATTCAAATAGGTCCTCAGTTGAAAAACTGAGGAACCATTCAAGCATGTTGGCTAAAAAAACACACAACATCACACATGGGTGGAATATAAACAATCCATTCTTACTCTCAAGGCACCAAAAACTGAACCACTATTAAGACACTAAAGGTAAGCTCTTGTTATTACCATATGTGATTTGCTATATATGTGAATACAAATCTGATCTATTTCATCATATAAAGCAAATTTAATTTTGGAGTAATCTGCTTGATTCACATGGATACATACAAAGCATATGTTGGACCTCAAAAGACTTTGTCAATGTCCGCAGATAATGTTTTTAAGGTCTTTAGTGCTGGCAAATAGTGATATCTAGGGGTAAAGTCAGGTTTGGTGCTAAGAAATATCTATATAGTAAATAACATAAATGAAATAATTGTGGCTGTTCAATTCATATCTTTTCAATAAATTAATCATTTTTATTTACATAGCGATTTTAACAATACAGAGTGTGTCAAAGCACTGAACAGTATCAAATAGGAGAATAGAGTGATAGTAATGTATAATATAAGATTAAACACTTAATTTTTGTTAAATGAAGAGATGGTCTGTGTAATCAAATCAACAATAATCACTAGAAATTGTCCCCAACTAAGCAAACTAGAGGCAATGATTCTTAGTTCACTGTAATAGTGACAAACTATTAGAGTCTTAAAAGTGATATTAAAGGTTCAGATATTGATGCCTTGATAGTAAAAACAGTTTAATGTAATCAGACCTTATTATTAAAAAAACAAAAAATATATAAATGAAAAAAAAAACAATCTAAGATGCACTGAAGATCAGCAGCACTTCACTGTACAGAACTTGTTGAATGAGAAGTTATGGCAAAATAAAAACAAAACAAATCTCTACTTGCAGAGTTTTTATAATTTTTTTTTTTATAAATTTCTTCTTAGCTCTCATTCTAAATGTGCTAGCCTCTGGCTGTCATTTCTCTGTGCTTGTACTGTATCTTCTCAACACCCTGGCTGGCTCTGTGTTTGAGCGTCTCACATGAAGAGCTAAGAAGATTAAGACTTTGAGGGCTTATAGCAGCATTAGAAGGTCTGAGCCATGTGAGGGAGTCACCCTTTAACACCAAAAGCATATCCCACCATTTGATCTCAAAAGAGCCAACAACTGACCCTATCTACTTCTTCTTGGTCAATCTCTTTCGTCGTGTAATCACTCAACAGAACCGTGGGGGCAATTCTTGAATCGTAATCCCAAGAGACACTTGTGAAGGCTGTTGCCAAGTCTTAGCTCAAAAAGGGTTAAGAGCGTTGTGCCTGTGAGGTAACACTTAAAATGTAGATGTTATTTCATGTTATGTAAGTGTTATTTATTTATTTGCACTTGAACCAACATTTTTTTTAACAAATTATTTACAGTAAAATTGATACGTTGTGTAAATTATGGATCAAAATTCAAGAAAACGATTTTGGTGTGATTTTTTTTTTTAAAGTAGTTGCAGCTATAATGACCTCACTGAGAACATTTGGTGAAGTCATTCTGTAGCTTCTCTGTCCCAAACCAAAGCCAAAATCTGTGACAGAGCCTCAGGCATACCTTTTAGATCCAATCACATGCTTGGCCTTCACAGATGTAAGCAGTGATTTGGATGCCCGTCACACAACATATCTGCTCCTGAGTGAGCTTTCAAAAAACATTTTTGAGACTGGATTCAAAATGTCTGTCATTCGAGCCATAACTAAATCTATGACGGTCTTATTAATGAATGCTACTCTAAAATGTTTCGATTACGTTGTTGTGATGGTATATTACTCAGATTTTTATATATATTTTATTGTTATGGGGTGGTTTAACATATGTAACAGAGTATGTTGGTACCTTATGTTAGCATACTATACAATATGTGCATAGCATGAAGGGGTACTGATGTACTTTATTTAATTCATACAGTATTGCTAATTGGAAAAACCTGCCCTGTTTGGTTTCTTTTTGTGGTAGAGGTTAAACAACCTTACAGTGACTGAATTTACTGAACCACAATTTTAAGATATTAGAATATGTGAGATAATTAATCACCCTCAAAACAAAAATAAGATGCTATGGGATATGGGTGAGAGCTCCTTGATGGTTTCTACACAATTCTTACCTAAAGGCCCCTATTATCCAATGACCAGCTTATCAGTTCTGCAGCAACGGGAGGAAAAACAATTTGAGAGGCTTAACGTTCATTAGTGTCCTTTGGCACTTGAGGGAATATCTCTTGCATTTTAAATGTTTCTCACAATAGCCGCTGCTGCTCAAGGTTTTTTAAAATAAAAAAGAAGGCAAAGTAATTTCATTATGCAGATCCATATTCAATATTCTCTGTAATAGCAGAGGATTAGTGAGACAGGGTTAGCATCTATTACCTTAGAGATTCAAGCAGCAGAATTGACCTCTATGGCTCAACAGCATTAATCAGCAGTTCTCAGGTCAGTCAGAGTGTAAAATGGCATTGGTTACATATTTACCCTTCCAAGGGCTGTCTAGAGATTAATTAAGATGCTTTAGTCAGTGCTGAACTTTTTCTACATTTGGCAATCATGTCCCTTGACATAGAACATTGGGAATTAGAGGTTCCCCACCATCATAGAACTGATAAAGTGACAAGGGTGAGGATAAAACACCTAATATACAGGGCATAGCTAACATTTCAGAAATGAGGGGTATATATATATATATATATATATATATATATATATATATATATATATATATATATATATATATATATATATACCAGTCTGAATTTTAATTGTTATTACAAAAACATATCTAAAACATTTAACATTTTTCTGGATTCTTTGAAGAATAGAAAGATTCAAAACATGTTACAAAGAATTTATATTTCAGATAAATGCTTTTCTGAACCTTCAATTCATCAAAGACACCTGAAAAAATTCTACTCCTATATTATATTTTTGAGCAGCAAATTAGAATATCAGTATCATTTCTGAAGGATTGTGTGACTGAAGTAATGATGCAAAAAATTTAGCATCATATTATAAGCCTATTTAAATTCATTTTAGCTTATATTAAATAAAACAGTAAAACAGTTTTCCAGCTTTAAATACTAAAAATATTTTTGTATATTATGTTATTGCAATTTTACTGTTTTGCAGTAGGCCTACTTTGGATGTACTAAATGGAGGTGTTACAATGCCCTGGGAGAAGATACCAATGCAGAGATGGGAGTGGAAAACCGAGGCCCAGCTGGAAGCACGATTTCCTGGAGGAGAAAGGAATGAGATGTATTAGTGGTTCAGGCAAAGCTCTGGCAAGGGCTGATAAATATCAACACAATAGTGATGTAAAGGTATATGACCCATCTGGTGACTCAACACTCCCCACCATCTCAAAGAAGAGGAAGAATGACAAAGTAGAAGAGGCTGAGTACGCTGCACACCTGTCCCCTTCGCCACGTCTTCTGCTCATTAGTTCCCCTATTTAAATGGACTTGACTGTTCTACCTTTGTGAAGTCTTGATTTGCTACGATGATCATTTTGTGAGTTTACTTTTGTTTTTCCTGAAGAACACATGTCCTTATCACGACAAACTGAAGGAGGTGATCCACCAATTGAACCTGGGAACATCCTCCCTGAAAGTATGCTTCTAGCACCTGTCCAATGGGACCTAACCACCGAGATTAACCACTTCAATCAACAAACACTGCCTCCAGGGGACCCCGGTCTAACCTGTTGTCTCAGTTCCACCACACCCCAAGCTCTGGGGTGTGGTGACCCTGGGATCACTGCGACACTCCAGTTGGTGAGGAATCGCTACTGGTGGCCCACTGAACTCCCTAATACCATTAAATTCATCCAGAACTGTACTACCTGTCAGACCCTTCCGACAAGTCCTGTTTGCCGTTGTTTGACCCCTGCCTGTACGACCACGCCAATAAAGCTGCATATGGATCCTACTCAGCCTAGCGCTTCATTCAAGTCAAGAGACTTAAACTTTTTACTGGTATTGTGGCAACTTTAATTTTTACATTTTTATCACATCATTTATTACATTTCATCAGAATAGGCCTACTGTAATAAACGCGTCATCAATTAGCACTGCATTGATCATATATTATTACCTCGAGATGACTTGAAAAACAAAAATTGTCGTACTGTATGTTTAATGTCTTCATGTTTCCAAACATTTCTGTATTTTTTTGTAAAAGCAACTGTTTTCACAATGCGATAGCTGGCCACTTTGCCCATATTTGGAATTTTATGGTCAGACGTTCTCCACGTGAGCACCCTCTGGCTTCAAGTATGAATAAAACACACTTCACTTCATGTTTAGCACTCCGTGATGTTCATTTCACCTTATTCTGGGTAGGAATAAAACAACAGGTCATGCACAGACTATTCTGTCTCTTTGAATTTAAATCTGTATTTATTCACACCAGCTCCTGAAAACCTCTGTGTGAACAGACTTGCCCCAAAAAATGGGGTGAATTTAAGTGGTACTAAGCCCTTGTATATATTATATATATTTACTTATTAAAATTATGGTCTGGTAAGCATCAAAACACCAAACCTGCAAACTCACAAGAGGTTAAAAAGGTGACAGGGGTGAAAGGTAGGGGAATGGGGTCTTAAATATGAAACCAATCCACCAGTAAGTGGTGGTAAGTTACTGTTTAGTGAGCGAGTCATTAGTCATTCATTCAAACGGCTGATTAAAACGATGCAAGTGACTATTGTCCTCATGAATGGGTTCCTGAATCATTGATTCACTTGATTCGTTGGAAAATGTGGATTCATTCCACCGAAACACAGCTGTGTTGCTGGAAGACAGGCAGGAATGCCAGAAGTGTGGTTACAAGACCCGGTGTCTCGTACCTTCAAGGAAGCATGGAACCATACGTAACCTGGAGACATTCCTCTTCAGGAACTCGAGCCACATAGATCGAGATGCCTATGACCCCAGACTTGCAAATTCTTGCCTAGTGTGTGTACCTGCACAGCTAAACCATAAAAAACGAACAAACATATGAGGGTAGACCATCCCACAGTGTTGCAAATCTCAGCCAATGAGACCCCAGATAACAGGGCCTTGGAGGACCTTGTATTGAGTGTGCTCTGACTCCTAGCCTCTGCAGGAGCCCAGAGGACTCATAAGCTAGACTACTATCCACCTGCTTAAGGTCTGCTTAGTCGCAGAAAACCCCTTTTTGAGGGGACCAAAGCAGACGAGCAGCTCGCTTTTTCTCCACAAGGCAGTTCATGTGAGCATGTACAGTTTAGCTTCTGCTGGCCTGACTCCCGAAAGGGAGGAAGTTTGAAAACCTGGAGTACTGACTGTCTGTGGTGTGTAGGGATCTTTGGACTGTAACCTGCCCTCAGCTACAGAAATGCTTTGGCCATGCTAGGCACAAACTCAAGAAACTCTAGGGGCCACTGAGAGGGCCTGAAGGTCACCTACTCTCAACAGAGAACTAGTGCTAGCAGCAGGATGGTCTTTATCGTCAGAAGACAATCAGAGATCTCCTCTATGGGCTCAAATAGTGGCCCACAGAGGGCCTCTAACACCACAGCCATATCCCATGTTAGAATCTGGGATTGCAGTGGAGTCCTCGAACCTCACACCATGAAATGAAAACTTTCCACTTCAGGGCATACAGTTTCCTCGTAGATGGAGCTCTGAATTGGAGGATGGTCTCAACCACCTCGCTTATAAGACCGGAAGCTGTGAGTTGTGCCCCCTCAGGGGCCACACCTACAGTTTCCACAGCTCCAGGTGAGGGGGCCCCCCTGACTGGAATCTCCCATGGAGAGCCATCTAGGAGGGCCCTCTGGTCCGAGAACCATACTCAGACTGGCCGGAACAGCGCTAGAAGTAGTAGACTGACTGCATCCTGGCAGACTCTCTCCATGGCATCTAGCCCCTGAATGACAGAAAGGTGAAGCAGCATTTCACATACTTATATGCTTCCTGGCCAGTGACGTCACCAGCCTATGAGGTCCCACCATTTCATTGGTTTGATTTTATACACAATTCAGAGCTGTCACGCTGTAAGGCATTTACATAGCGTTGACGTGGCTCAACTTCCTGAAGAGGAATTAAATAAACCCAGTGAGAAACAGCTCTCTTTTTTTTACTTTGTTTACCTCAGAAGAGTTAATGAAGCTGCATGAAAGCGCACAAGATGTAAACATTATTTGTAATAGTCTAAACATATGCAATATTTATAATATACATAATTGCATGTATATGTTTCTATTTTGAAAGTAAAATAAATTGCAATTTTATTAATGTGACCCTGCCATTTGCTTTCTTTGATGACGTTGCAGGGCAACCCAAGTGCAGAACTGCCAACTCTCACCCATTCAGCTTAAGACTCACGCAATTGACACATTTCTCACGCTGTCATGCCACACATTCTTTTTCTCATACAGAAAAATGTCCCTGCCAAATTTCAATATTTTTTTCAATAATTTTCTGCTGTGTTTGTTGTCAATTGCCAATCAAATCAAAGAAGGGCGGGGCTTTACTGTTTCAGTGCTACACACACTCATTTAACCAGAACCGTTTGATAGACCTTGAGTCGTGACCCGAACCGCAATTAATCTAGTATCTACATCAGGTAGGCAAAATTATTTAAATTCTCATGTAGCACAAGCAATGAAAAAACCATTAGGCATTCTAAGTTTGTGCTTTGAAGAAAAACACACACGCAGCATAATATGATAATTAACAGAAAAAAAATATATATAAGAACAATACAACTTTTGCCAGCATCTTGTGATCATTCTGCCAGGCTATCGCTCAAATGTGCATAAATAATATCACACTCATTCTTATAACTGTTTCATAAATGGGTAATAAACATTAAAATATGAGCTTTTACTGTTAAATGTGATTGGCTTTATCATTCCTCCTAGTTATGATTTATGTGCAATTGTTCACAAAAAAGTGATCAAGAGAGCACCGTTACAATAACATGATTATGTCATCTAAACATCATAACCAAATTATGCTACATTTATTTTAATATTAAATATTTCAACACATCAGATGTGATCACAGAATATTTTAATATTTTCATTTTGGGTTAGGCCTATTTTTGTATACTGATTTCCATTTCTGTACTGTCAACTCTGCTAAAGGTTGAGACTAAAACTAAACTATAGACTACAAAAACTAAATAATCACAAAATAAAAACTCCTAGAAATGCCTATTTTAAGTTAATGTATATTTAGTTTTTACAAACTACCAAGCCCATGTTTTCACAACAGCCGTGTTTCACGAGCTTGCACGTTTCACGTGTTTGTACATAACACCTCTGAATCCATTCAATTAATTTTGTTCACTCCCTCTGATAGAGTTCACTCAATGTCCATACACTATATAGGGATTACTTAATGAGTGAACGAATGAGCAATTTCAGACACAGCTCTCGTGTCATCTTAACTCACAATTAAGAACTTCCATGCCTATGACATGTTTACATGTGAGAGTAGTGTGCTGTCAAAATGGACTGGCAGTGATATGAGGTGTGTTCAGTTTTAAGCAGCCGGTCACAGACCGATCCGCATTTAACATCAAAGTACCGTGAGAGATTTTACGCATGCGGAGCGATCTCTGTAGCTCTTGCGGTGCTTTGATGTCATGAAGTGATCGTCTGCTTAGTGCTGCTTAAAGTACAACTGAAACTGAAGTTACTTTTGTCCAACACACTCTTGTCTACGAGCATACAACTCTCTCCCTGCCCTCCACCCCCAAAACCCTAAAAATAAACCTCTTTGGATCAAGACGAATCTCTTAAATTATATATTTTAATTCAACACTACGAATTTTGCTGAAAAACGACTAGTTTGCAGGTATGACACATTAACCTATGTGACGGGAGGAGCCAACGACAGACACAGTGGGCGTGTTCCAGGGGTGAAGGGTCCAGGTAATGGACGGCGTCTCCGTTGCTTCTTTGCTCCGGGCGGCAGAGTGGGATGAGCTTTGTGGTCACAATCTGGACTACGGGGGTCCCACGATGCACTTCTCGGACGGCGGGGTGAGGTCCATCACGCACCCTTCCTGGACCCACGAGGACACCAGCGTGCATGCACGGGGGAAGAGACCGGTCTCCCGAGGAGAGGCGCGTTCGGTACTTAACGGCGACGGTAACGAGGCTAACTCACTTCAGGTGTGCCTCGTCACACGCCGCCAGACCTGAACAATACCCGCCCCTCCTCTCGAACACACCCACTCCCGTCGGGAGCCTGGTGAAGAGAAGGCGCGAATAAAGGACGGGGTGATGGTGACAATAAAGGGGAGGGGCAGCCGACTCGTCACACCTACTTTTTACAATCTTTTACATATTTACACTTTTGAGCATCTAACCTCCATTGCAAATTGCAAATAATGGATTTTGGTTAACTTCATTGAATGTTGTTTCACTGTCTTATGGTTGTAAACCAGAAAACCTTGAAAAGCAGTCTTTTGTCACATAATACCATTTTCTATGTAGAAGCATCACTCCATTTCCAGTAGAAAACATTAATGTCCTCCAGATACCTGTATCCTTGTATGCCTGTGTCCCTGTTTTGTTCATCAAAAATGTATAAAACCCCATAGGAATGAATGACCCTGTAGAATGCAATGTCTGTTTAGATTTGGTAGACTACCTTGGATGTCCCTATTGTGATCCAAGCCATATGGGCCTAAGGGACAGCAAGGGGGAAATTAAGGGATGACAGCAGCTGTTTTGTGCAAGTTTTGAGCATTCCTTACATCCTGATCTGAGCCATGAGCTATTCATTAGTGCAATGACACTTTACTGAATGTCTTTGGCTTGGTTCAGACAGAATGCTGTCATGTGCTGTAACTGGATTACTGAAGCAGCAAGCCATCCAAGACGCAAAGTGAAAGTGGGCAGACTGTGCCATCTCCATGGCAACTGTGTGGTCTAATAAGGGCGGCTGAAGAAGGTTGGAAAGGAGTGAGAAAAAATCCCAGTGCTCTGAAGAAAAACAACTTTCTATGTGGCAGCAGGACTACATCATGAATTTGACAAAACATGTTAATAAGAAAATGAGTGTTCAGTTAATAAATGCATATGCTGAGATGAAATGAGTAAATGAAATTAATCTTTTAACAGAGAAACCATATTATCTATAAATATGGATGATGCCTATTTTAGTCATCAATATGAATAAAATAAATAAATAAATCTATTGGCTCAATAATGTAGTTTCTCTTCTCATTGAATTACCTGTTTGATAACATATTTGATACAAATTTTAATTACAATTTAATTACATTTATCTTTTCATCATGATTCTTTAAATGTTGATACAAGACTTTAAAACTTTAACTGTGCATTTCAACCAATGTCCATTTCATTATCTGAAGCATTTATCTAAAAAATCTATAGCTCACACAATAAACAATAAACTTTCAGTTTGAAATGTACATAGTGTGCTTGAAACATCACATACCACTGAAACAGTTTTAATAGTAACATACAAACTTCATTATTTTTAGCTATTATTATTATTATTATTATTATTATTATTATGAAAATTTATTATACAAACCTGTGGCAGGCAAATTAATTTCAAATGGCAATTATGTTCCTGCATGAAACAGTGGTGAGGTCAGAAATTTGAACGTATGTGGACCTTGGGCCTATTTTGAAGCTAAATAACATACTTTTACAACGCATGAGATAAAAAATAGAGATGCAGATTTTGACAGCTGAAACATCACATTTTGATAAAAACAAAATAAAAAAACAAACAAAAAAAAAAACTGAAATATATGCCTACATAAAGCATATAGATGCATAGAGCTTAAAGCTCATTAAATTTAAAATCCAGTATCTCAAAACATTACAATATTTCCTAACATCAATCTAAAAAAGTATTTGCAAAGCAGAAAAGTTCAGGTACTTTAAAGTATGTTCAGTTCTGCACATTTTATTACAGCATCAGTAAGATGTTGCATGGAAGCGATCAGCCTGTGGTGCTGCTGAGGAGCTATTGAGTCTTGGCTCTGTATTTTTGAATTGACTGTTTTTCATCTTTCTCTTGGATATATGCTATAGATTTCGTAAAGGCTTCAGGTCAGGCATTTTGTCTGGCCAATCAAGCACAGTAATACCATGGTCAGCAAAGCATTTGGAAGTGGTTTTGTCACTGTGGACCGGTGCTAATGTCCTGCTGGAAAAAGAAATCAGCATCTCCATAAAGCTTGTCAGGAAATGAAAACATAAAGTGCTCCAATATCACCTAAAAAGAAGGCTGTACTGACTTGATAAAACACAATGGACCAACATCAGCAGATGTCAGAGCATCCCAAATCATCACTGACTAATATTTTGAGACACCCCAAATTATCACTGACTAATAGAACTTCATAATTGACTAATATTTTGAGACACTGGACTTAAAGCAATTTGATTTCTGTATCTGTCCATTCTACCTCCAGACCCAGAGGACGTTGGACCACCGAGTAACCATTATTTATTCCAGCTATTTATCTCCTTAGCCCAGGTAAGATGCTTCTGTCATTGTTTCTGTTCCAGAAGTGGCTTGGTAGCCCTTTTCCTGATGATGTCTGATCGTGGTGACTCTTGATGCACTGAATCCAGCTTCAGTCTACTCCTTGTGAAGTACTTTGTATTCTCAAGCTTGTGGTCATCCCTGTTGCTTGTGCACCTTTACCTGCCCAATTTCTTCCTTCCATGTAAACTTTACTTTTAATATGCTTTGATACAGCACTCTGGTAACAGACACATTTTGGTAATGGCCTTCTGTGACTTATCCTCTTTGTTGAGGTTGCTAGTAATTATTTTCTAAACCATTGCCAAGCCAGCAATTTTCCCCATTATTGTGGTATCAAAGAACAAGAGATACTGGGAATTTATATTGTAGGGATGGTCATGAATGAAAATAATGCAACTTCTATTCTATATTCTAATAATTTTAAAATACTGGTTCTTTTTGTTCTTTTTCTCTATACTCATGTGTTTGAACGATTACTGTCACGTATGCATGATTTTTCTTCTTTCCCACAAACAAACAAATTTAACTGGGTAGATGAATTGTGAATATAAGTGGGCCAGTGACACCCTAGCCCTAATTTAGCCTCACCACTGGCATGCAATTGTACGGTTATTTTGCAAGGTTTGTAATTTACATTAAAAGGTTATTTTTTTATTGAAATATTTGCTTACTATGTACAATACAAAAGTAAGTGTACAGACATTGTGGCATGAGGAGGCGTGAGCTAATGACAGACACGGTGGGTGTGGCGTCAGGCCTCGGAGAGGCTTTTTATTAATAAAAATACAAAATATTAAAGTGTCCTCGGCATTTAACTGCGGCGGTGATGAGGCTCGATCCACATCAGGTGTACCTCGTCACACGCCGCCAAACCTGTCCAATACCACGCCTCCTCTCGCACACACCCACTCCCGCCGGGAGCCTGGTGGGCGATTAAAGGACAGGGTGATGATGATAATCAAGGGGAGGGGCAGCCAACTCATCACAACATACAGTAAATGTTTAACAGTAATTTAATACAAAAACTACATATTTTTCTTGTATTTCCTTGCATTTTTTAACTGTGTGGAAGCCGCATAGAACTATACAATGATCATGAATCCCTTTTAGACATAATTTCTAGATTGCATTATAAACAGGGACTGAATAACATGCCACATGCTCCAAATGCGTTATGTTAGATAACCATCTGCACTTCTCAGTAAAGTGAGGTTAACAGTGCTTTCATTTTTAAATGTCATGCTGTTCCTTTTAGTCAGTGGAATTTTTCCTGGTTGTTAAGCTCAGGTAAGACAGCTGTGCTGGTAGACTGGTCCCCCATCCCCTAGGGGGCCATATATTGCTTTAATGTGATGAGCATTAATTTATAGCAAAAGCATTCAAATGTATGCATGCCTTTATAGACCAAGTAGAAACAAGTAAAACTGAACATTAAGGTTAAAGGCTGATCTTTACTAACCATGTTACATATTTGGTCATATTTCATTCTAACATGATTAAGAATTATGTAATTATTTCCATTAATAAACTGGGGCTATTTTCAAAATAAAAAATGATGTCTCAATAAAGAAAATATGCTTATTTTTCTTAATTTTCTCATCATGATATGTAATTCAAATAACAGTGCAGTAGCGTGAATATATAAGGATCCTGTCCAGTAAGCATCTCCTCTTTAATATTTCTAAAGCTATAAATGTGCTAAAAGTGTCATGGAGAACAAAGGCAGCATGTGCTTTGTTCCCTAGGTGACAAGTTATCTTAAACAGGGACAAAAACAGTATGTTACACACATTGTTCACACTATCTATCAGTCTTCAAGTACACTCATATCTGAACTTATCTGTTCTCTGTAACTTACTACCATTTGTCAGACTAAGTATCTTCAATTATGAACAGAATTTTTCATAGAGTAATGAACTGACTCAAGTCCATTAGTAATCAGCGATTGTACTGCAGCAAAACTCTGCTTCTCCAAGATGACATCACAGTACAAATGAACAAATGTTACGCAACAATTCTATAAACACAATTTTGCATATAATTGAGGATTATGATGATTACACTCAGTTGGTACTTATAATTTTCATTTCAAACTGAGCTGTGTTTTTAGGGCAGGATGAGAGATGGGCCTCTCTTAATTACACTCACAATGCAGTGCAGTTCTCTGTTTGACAGCAGATCATTTATCCCTGTTGAAAATCCTGCTTCATAAATACAGAGCAGATCTTTTAATATAGGAAAACTTCATTGTTTCATGCTAAACCAGAATGTAGATGGATGGGTGATTTAAGTAATCGTTCTCTGGCTAATCTATTCTAACCTATTGCCGCCTCATTTCTATATGACTGGTCATCTTTTAAAATGTGAAAATGTAGCTGAATTATTTAAGAGTAAACGTGTTTGAACAGAAAGAACGGCCTGAAAAAATTGAACACATGCATGCAAATGTGCTTCCAGACACTTCAGCGCATTCAGGTGCAATCACACCACACACAATTCTCTGTGCTTCATAAACTGTGACACATTGTCTGTGAGTGAATGACCTACTAATGGCTGTCTGGATGCGGACTGTGGGAGGTGTATAACTATGGGAGATCCTTACTTTAAGCATTAGCATCTTGACCACTTGGGTGCTTATCGCAAGGGAGCACAATGCAACAATCAAATGAATGCAGAATGTAGGTTCTCTACTTGACTATAACCTTGAATATTTCCTCTGTGGACCTTAAATTGCTTCAGCGAAGTGTATTTGCATTCCATGGGAACTAAACAGTGGATACATTGCTTAGTTCCTTTGGGTAAAAGTGTTAGAGACACACTCAAGGGAATATAGCCAGTAGCTGCCGAGCCTGAGAGTTAAATTTTATAGCTGAGAAATTGCTATTTCATAGCTCAGGAAACTTAATACAGTCTGTTATCTTTTTAAGCAGGATCTTTGTCTGAGGTGTTTCTTTGAAGAAGTACAATAGAAAGAAAGGTGATTGTTGATGAACAAAATATGTTTTAGAATTTAATCCTATTAAATGTATGTGCATGGTACATTTAATTTGGTTTCGGAGGAATCTGATGAGAGATGTTTGAATTCATATTGAATTTAATGGCATCTACGCTAATATTAGTCCTGTTTCTTTCTTAATCTGTTTCACAGTTTGTATCCAGACTAGATGGTGGATCAGCACCCAGAGATTATGTTCATCAGAGACCAGAACATCTAGATGCGCTCTGTGGACTGATCACCAGATCCTGATGCACACACACACACACACACACACACACTAAGTCATTTACACTATCTGACACAGCTGTGTTTAAAATTTAACTGGAAGTTAAGTGCTGGGTGTCCGGTCTGGTTTCTCCCAAGGTTTTTTCTCCATTCTGGATGAATGGGGTTTTGGTTCCTTGCCGCTGTCGCCTCTGGCTTGCTTTGTTGGAAACACTTAACTTCTAGTGATTATCGTCGAATTGATTACAGAGACCGTCTCTGCATTTAATAACAAATTGTTCACTCTCTTCATTATACATCCCTGTCATTGTATTCTTCTACTTCATACTGTACAGTGCTTTGATGCAACCTGTGTTGTTAAAAGCGCTATATAAATAAACATTATTGATTGATTGATTTAAGATTACTGTGACCTTAATAAAGAGAAAAACAAGAGACTGAAGCATTGTACCATATGCTCTTAATTTAACTATTATCTTCAACTATAACAACTTCTTTTTTTGGGTGTGTGCATGAGTCTATTGAATGTGTGTCTCAGAGAAATGTACTGGAACCTGACATGAAACAGTTTTTTCCTGTTTCTAGTGAATGTTCATCCCACACTCTGTTAAACACTAACCACTACAGTCACTAGAGTCTTCATGCAAAACAGAGAAATCCATCGCTGGCTGACAGTTAGCCTTTCCTGCTGAAAAATTGCAGGAAGGTATCTGGTTCTTGGGTCTTGAAATTCCAAGAGCCAAAAAATGTAGCATCAAGTATTGGCATAGCATGCTACATGTAATGTTCATTAAGTTATTATTAGTATAATTTTTTTTCAACTAACAAGCAATAAATAACATCTGTAGGATATGTATGAAACCCTAGATCTTTGATATAATTAGACCCTGTGTCTCAAAGCATTATGGCGCTTCAAAGCCTTCTGTGTGACAATAGATATAAGTATCCTGATTTACCACTTAGCATATGCTTTTCTGGCCAGAGGCCTCAGCCTCAGCACACCATGGAGGAACCATTTAACTAGAGTATGTCTTTCACAGACTGACCACTGAGAGAGGCGTGGTAAGCAGTTATAGCTGTCACATACACTTTCAGGGTGGAGTGACTCAACCCTGCAGAGAATATAGCATGCAACAACTATAGCACTGTACCAACTGATCAGTTAACTGGGTCAAGCTGGTGATCTCTACACCAGGAAGGTGTAGCGATCATGCTGTACAGTTTTGTAGCTTTTGGACCAATCAGACACAGACTATTTGTTATACTTTACAAATAATTTCTAATGCCCCTTTAACCTACCAAAGGACTAATGAAAGTGCAACTTCGAGTCTGTAGACCCTTCCCCCAAAATGCATCTCAACACCTCAGAAAGCCAGAACAGGTTTCTGGTTCACTGGCAACCAATTGATTACACAAGTTTATTAGTTTACTAGTTATTAACTAAGGTATGTGGATAACCCAATGCTGACTCCATCTCACTTTTGGAAAGACAACAGACTTTTCTCTTATTAATTCACAGGAAACCTTTCTTTAAATGAACACACATGTCCTTCAGGTCATTGTGTATATTGTTCAACCTAGCTCTTTTCACCTTAACAAACTCCCAGGTATGTTGTATTTGTGTTCTTTGTCTTGTATTTTGTGTTCTTTGCACTGATTTGTCCTTGCACTGTTTGCACTAGTTTGCACACTGGGTTTTGCACTTTACTCCCTTGCTGTTTGCACTAGTCTGCACACTTTGCACTTTATGTGGCTAAGACACTGTCTTAGCTTAGTATGTGAGTTTTTTTGTCTTGTATTGTGTTGTGACTTCATGTAGCACCAGGTCCTGGAGAAACGCTGTCTCATTTTACTATGTACTGCACAGCTATATGTAGTTAAAAAGCCACTTGACTTGACTTGAAAACCCCCAATCATCAGTGTCAGGACATCTTTGGAATTCTCTTCAAACCAAGAACAATGTTTGTGCAAGTCCAAAACCTTGAAACCATCAAGACTTTCATCCGAGACTGCATCTGGACCCTCACCAATGAGGCAATGCAAGTATTGTACATTTAACTAAAACAAACCAAGCTTCAGTATTAGTTATAGACCCCATTATAAACTGTGCTGTGCTGAATTCTTTTTCTAAGCTTCACTCTCTGGTTTTCCTGATGGTTTACCATAATTATTTATACACATTTCCCTTAATGAGCTGATTAGACAATGGCTTTAACAACCTCAGTAAAGGTTTGTACCCCTGCCCTGAGAGAGGAGATCCCTCCTGACAGAAGCCATTGAGAAGGGAAATCAGCTCTAAGAACCTAACATATTTGGCCTGGCCAGAATAGGGATAATATTAGCCATCCCAGCACACTCCAGAACTCTGATGAAACCTCGGCCACATCTGTACCATAGTGGCCAGCTCCAGTGGTGCTGAAGAACCACAAGGAGACAGTTGTTCTTGAGTCACAAACAAGTCCACCTGAGTCTGGCCAAAAGCTCTCCATATCTTCTTCACCACCACCATTGAGATGCCCAGGGATGTGTACTGCACTAAATGAAAGGAGGTACCCCTAGGATCACATAGGGATGCCATGAGCCATGAACATTAGAACACTCTATGGCTGAAGCTGGCTGAATTGAAATGACGGTCCTCAGACCTGCGCCATCTACTAAGAAAAATAAGGTGGTAGAACCAGAGCCTTCTAGTCATGACCCAACAAAACATGCTTGGGAGAAGCTCCCACACTGCCAGTTGACCTACTAAGTGAACCAATCTCTCGAGACTGATCTCTGGTGTAATCGGAGCAGCTTAATCTGTGCCCTGAAGCATTGCACAGAAGATGACCAGTATAGCCACTATAGAGGCCTCTGAAGAGGTGCTGAGCCTACGTTTCTGGACAGAAGAGAATGAAAGCAGAGCTTGCTGGAAAGAGCTTGCTGGAACACCGGCAAGGTTGACAGATCAATCTCTTGAAAGCAAAAGAAAGATGGGAACCATATAATGAAATGTACATATTTCTTCCCCAGAGAGGGCCACCCCTCAAAAGTCTTGGTCCATAAGCAACAGCTTTTAGCCAAAGATTATACAGTGATTTTGAAGATCTGCAGATTCGCCTCTTGCTAAAAAGCTTCGGGCAGGGAGCGCCACTCTGTCCAAAATTTCTGCTGTGCCTCAACATCACCGGGCCCAGAACTGCAAACCTTTTTCATGCTCTTATGCTTCCTGGTCTCTACATCACCCTGTCTGTGATGTCTTGCCCATTCAGTGAACTGATTTCACTGATTCGGAGCCTGGTCATGCTGGTCACGTTATTCGATGGTGTTCAAATAACATTTTCAATGCAGCTCAAGTTCCTCAAGTTCCTCAAACTCAAGTTTAAAAAGGGGAACTTTTTAAACTTTACAAGAAACTGAGTTATGTTTCCAAGTAAGTAAATTAAATTACATTTATTTTCTATTTATTGACAGGACCAGTACCCATGGAGATTGGAGTATTTAGGCATTGGAGTTGTTTGAGCATGATAGAGCAATTGTAGAAAGTGAGCTTGTGAGAACATCATAGGTCTAGAGTGTGTCAGGTATAAGAGTGATATACAAAATCACTGGGCAAATCCTGGGTAAAAAAAAAATATATATATATATATGCACCATGCTTTCAAGGAATCCAGTTGCACTCATTTGCAGTGTTGGATTTGTTCTGCCAAGGAGTCCTTAGTGCAGCTTCCATAAACTTTTCTCTTGTCATGACCACAGAGAGTAAAAACTTTTACATTTCAGTAATCAAATTTTCCAAAGCACCTTAAATTGTATTCAAGGTTCATTCCCTGAGAATTAAATGCATACCCTGCATTGTTAGAACATTATTCTACCGATTAAGATACAGATTTTACATTTGCATTTGTTTCAATTCAACTTTATTTCTTTTTAAAGGTTTTGAAAAGAGTACAATTTTATTTTTAGTTTATTTAATGTGCATGCCACAGTAACACCAGGTGGCTGGTTGCATAAACTGTTTAGACTAGTCTTAAATAGTTAGTCAAGTAATTTATTTTTAGTTTTACCTTGAAGACATAAGTTTTACAGCCTTAAAATCTTAAAATTGTACGTTGCCTGACTGCTAGCTACTAGTTTGCCTAACAAATTAGTAGCTACTTAACTAGAAAACTAGTTTAGAGGCAGTCTGAACATAGTGGCTTTTATGGAAAGTATCAATGTTCTGTGGGTCGCATGACTACACATCACGTAACACCTAATACATAATACATAACTTGCAATACAGAATATAATACAGACTTTTAATCTAGAATCTCTATATTTTCATTTATTTGATCCAAAATACAGCAAAAACAGTAATATTGTTATTAGTATTTTTGCTATTTAAAATAACTGCTTTTTATTTGAATATATATATATATATATATATATATATATATATATATATATTTTTTTTTAATTATCTATTGACAAATTTAACATTTTTCCAGTCCTCGATGTCATGTTCCTTCAGAAATCTATGTAATATGCTGATTTGCTGTTCAAGAAACATTATTATTATTATGAACAGTTTTTTTTTTTTTTTTTTTTTTTTCTCAATGAATGGAAATATCCAAATATAAAAGATAATTTAAGAAATTATAGAGAGACATTGATAATGTTACAAAATATATATATATATATATATATATTTCAGATAAATATTGTTCCTCAGAACTTTGAATTGATAATTATACTCAACATAATTTTTAAATGTTTTTGATCTTTAATCAAAATCTGAAGATCGGTCACGCGTGTGGTAAACACGAGAGCACACAACTAGCATAAATGAAAATAAAGAGTTTTAATCTCCTCAGAGATGAAAATAAACGATACAATTGCGGGCAGGCAGAGAGCACATGGCACGAGACAAAAACAATAAACAGAGTCCAGAGACGTGACATATCGCCCCCCTCCCGGAAGGTGCGTCCTCACACCGAAAAGACAAAACTAAAACGGGAGCTTGGGAGGAGGTTCCGGTGGAGGACGGCCCCCAGGAGGGGGCAGGCAGACAGGAGTCCAAGGAGGTGCAGACGGTGGGAGGAGCCAGGAGGAGTCCGGAGCAGGAGGAGATCCAGAGCCCAGCCATGGTGGTCCACGGTGGAGCTGACGGAGGAGCCGCCATCGACTCCATGGGGCCGACCGATGGCGGTGGAGCAGGTGGTGGAGGAGACTGAGGTGGAGCCGGAGAGCCGAAGAGCCAGGGTGACGACGAGGCGCTGGAGATCCTAGGCAACGCCGCAGGCTACGGCAACTGACACGGAGACGGGGGACGGGAAGGACACGGTGGAGCCAGAGCGACAGAGGACTGAGGTGGAGCCGGAGGGAAGGAGGAGCCTGACAGAGCCGGTGGGATGGACGGACGAGGGGAAGCCGGAGGAGAGGAATCCCGAGGCGATGGATGGTCGACGACAGACCAAGGTGGAGCCGGAGGGACGATGGAGCCTGGTGAAGCTGGTGGACTGACGGACCACGGTGGAGAGGAGGGAGCTAGGAGCCCAGGGGGAGCCGACGGGTCTACGAGCCGAGGTCGAGTCCAGGACTCGGAGGCGGGACGGTGAGGTGAGGGATCCTTCACCCACAACGGCGATGGAGACCGGCAGACCCATGGCGAGCTCCAGATGGTGAGCTGAGGGTGAGCGCAGGGGCTGCTGGGATCCATAGACCCTGTATGGTAAGGGTGGGAGGGTGGGAAAATGTGCTCTGGAGGGAGCGCATGTGGCGCGGGCACGGGATGGAGCGCACGAGGTGCGGGCAATGGAGGGAGTTTTTGCTCCAGCAGCCCCAGGTGGATAATCAGCTCACCCTCAGCCGTGGTGCAGTGGGCGGAGCTCCATTCCGCGCTCTCCTTGCAGTCGGCTGACTCCACCGTGGCGAGCTCTGTTGTCGGCTCACGCACCTGGTCTGACGTAATCGGCTCAGGTCCGGTGACGCTCCACGGCTGTGTCGCTCTCTCTGACGATGGGTCCGTGGTCGTGCTCGACTCCGCACCTGTGTCAGCGGTGGGCTCAGGCTAGGGCTCGACCATACGGTGAAGTGCTGGGCTGGGCTCTGGATCCTGAGTGGGGCTGGTGTCATTGTCCTCCAGCGCAACAGTCATCGACGAATTGCATGACACCAGCACCCACTCGACGTAAGTGGTGATGCTCCCTCGAGGGCCGCTCCCAGACAGCTGCGCCTGATTGGAGATGTTTAGTCCGTGGAAGTAAATTCCGCACAGAAAGCTGTCCAGGTAACAAGAGTCGTTGGCAAGGTGGAGGAATAGCTCAGTATATTCCTCGAGAGAGAGCAATCTCTCTAAATTAACTAAGACACGGCTGAAGACAATAATACAATTAACATGGAGGGAAGGCAGGGCACAGAGCACATGGCACAAGACAAAAACAATAAACAAAGAGTCCAGAGACGTGACAATTTCCTTCCACTATCACAGAGAGACAGAGAGGAGGATCACCAAAAAAATTAAAAAATAACACAACCTCTATTCAATATTCAGTTTCAACTGGAAATGCATCTCTACACTAAAATAAAGTCAGCAGTAACTTCCAGGAATCAATGTTACAACATTTTAGCAGATAGACCTGTTATTTCTAGTTCACATTCTAATTATGTGGCAAGAGTTTCCAAGTCAGTAATGGACAGTTAAAATAAAGTAAGAGGTATCCTCACATTACAGTATATTTCTTGATAGATAGTATGTTACAATTCAGATCATAAATTCATTTTTCTAGACTTTAGAGGACATATTTTTCTTAATCTTGCACATGCTTTAAATCTCATGCACACTTTCACCTTCAGCTTTTTTCTTTGAAGAGCCTCCTTATTGTTCATTTCTCTAGAGCCTGTTTAAGTAGGCCATCGTCATTTGGAGCAATATCCTGATTGTTCGGTTTGAAGACCTAAATGGATTGTAATGGCTTGCAGTACGCACCCTTTTCAACTTTCATCAACATTTAAATCACTTTCAGAGGATGTGTGATCCTCTCCATTTTCTGAAGCACTACTTAGGGGTGAGCTAAGGCAAAGTCTAAGATTTAGGTATAGTAATAGTTGTAACACAAATGTATTAGATTTTGTTGAAGTTGTAGAGCTGAAGTTTGTGGGTTTCATGATGAGTAAAGTAATACATTTCAATGTTTGCATTACATAATCTTAGTTTGCTTATTCCCACCATCAAATATCTTAAGCTGTGTTGAATTTTTCAGAGGAAAGCTCTGTGCAAACCAAGCATGATTATAATAAAGATAATTATAAAGATATATTTATATATAATTCTCAATATTAAAGAATGGCCACACCACAACTATAACAATGAAGGCACAGAGAAACCATATAATTGGAATCATTTTAAGAACATTTTTTTTTAGCTGATGACTGATAAAAACACTGACAGCCAAACAGAATCAATCCGCTATCTTGAGAATTTAAAGCGGAAGATGTGCTTGCACTTAGGTTCAACAGTTGATATCCTTCGCTGGTGTGGATACTAATACAGTTATATAGTTATAGTACTTGGTGTTAACGACCCTTTATTCTGATCATGGTATACCCCTATTTTACAGGTCCGCCCTTTCGTGACATGCTTTAGCTTGCCTGTTGAGTGGAATGATTTACATGCTACAATTAATGCTAATTACTGCCATATTTGGCCTAATTGCAAGATCACTTGATTTGCATAATTCTTTTTGTGGATCAGCTGTTCAGTGAATTCAGGTAATGCTCTGTTACTGATACAGAATTAATGAGGTAATCCACGGCCCATGATCATTGAAGTGGTTCTGAGCCTCTTCGTTCTTCTAGTAAAAAGACCCTATTCTTCATTTCCTATCAGGCCACCAGGTTATTGCCACAGGGAAAACTTGAGAAATGACATTAAACTAAATTAGTTAGACCTCATTTTCTGCTGGTAGTAGTTATGTTGTCTAGTCTTTCTAGCAGCCTTTTCTCCTCTGAAAGGTGATACAGTTTTGTATATTCTGACACATGCTATAATGATATATGACATGATATAAGACGACTGACTGACTGACAAGGCAAAAGTCAGTACACGGCAAAATAACACAAGGTACACAAGGCTAGACAAGACAGGGAAAACCTGTGATAAACAGTTTGGGGTGGACTCCAGCTGGTGAACATAACAGCCAGTATAGTAATATATGCATTTCTATACATGCTATGCATTTAATGCATGCTTGCTTTGAAATGGAACAAGATAAACTTGAAAGTACTGCCAAATGCAATTGCCTAACCATCTGAGCTGAACTGGTGATGGGATCAAGTAGTAATAATGTTTAAGGTTGAAGAAGTCTTGAACAACCTGCTGGTTTAGGTTTAAGTGTAGATCGGAAACAATACGCATTTAATTCCAACGTTTTTTTTCAGCAGTATTTTCCTGCAAACAGAAATTATCTATCACACTGTACTGCATTTATACTGTATCTCTTCCAGAATAGTTCAATAACGGCAAGTAAGTATAGCATTGAAATCTGTTCCATGTTTAAATAGCTTAAAACACTTCTATTTTGTCTAGCAACACTCAAAAAAAAAGTTTTTCACCAGTTCTTTTGGGGTTGCAAAGGTACTATATAGCACCACTGCCATATAAAAAAGCCATTAAGCCAGCCATTAAGTTATTTATTTATTAATATATTTTTTTTTACTGTGTTTGCATTTTGATGGGATTTTGCAAAAGCTTGTGCATTAATTTATTTTGATGTGTTGGTTTACTGGGTGTGAGTGCTGTTCAATATTCATTTGAAATGAGCCTTTTCAGTATACTCAAACCTCCTATATTCAGTAGGTTATTTTTTTTTCTAAAAAGTGACTTTGTTACCAAGATATGACACATGACTTAAATAAGGCTACATTTAACAAGCTTTTTTAAAAGAATGTTTTGTGTTCATCAAAAGTTCAGGTTCATGCTTAATGACTGTGAAGATGGCAGACTGAAAACAGGTAATTAAATCATTACTTCTTAGTTTTTTATTCTACCACTGACTGACACCCTGCCTTTTTTCCTGCATTTACAGTATCTGTCTTACACACAGTAGTCAATGTACAAAATATGGTTCCACTATGTTATGGTACATCATTGTGGTCATTTTGTTAAAAGCCCTACAGTCAGAAGCAGCTATTTCTCTCTTGCCTGCTCTGTTTAAGGAGGACCCGGTCTGAAGTTTAGGTGAGCCCTGAAAAGTGACTACAATGTGTGAAACACCATCTAATCAAATCTATTCAGATGATTTTAATGTAAACAATATTTTTTAATTTTTTTTAATGTAAAAAATAAATTTTTCATAATTGTATGATAAGATACTTAATGCTCTCTGCCAGGGCCATTCTCAGACCAGCCCTTCCCAACACCTAAGATGAAGGTTAAAGGATGTAAGGAGGGTCATCCCGTGCAGTATGAACATATTGTTCTTACGTTGGATGGACAGTTAATTAGAGAAATCAAATGCAGACAGTTAATCTCTCCATGAATGAACAGTGCTCTGACTGACAGTGTCTCTACATAGAACATTAATATTATCGCCTAGTTGCAGTTTCTATTGTTTTTTAAATCCAGAAGGTCTTACAAAAATGTCAATATGCTACTGACAGTAAAAGAGTGAAAGACACTGCCATACTTAAGTGTGTATAACTTAGTTTGCAGGCTGTTGTGTATTTATTAATTTTCATCAATTAGAGCAGCTGTTTTGCGGTTGTGCATTGGCTATAGTGACTGACGTAATCATATAGCCTTCATTATCCTAATTTAAATCCTATCTATCAATCATGTCTAATATGATTGGGGCAGCACCGATTTAAAGTTACCGATGCAAAGTTCCATCTGTGAATACCTCACATTAATCCGTGCCAAACATCAGGACCAATTGAAGAGCTTGACAAGATTATTGCTCCAATTCTTTGGCAGGGAAAATCAGTATTAAATCGGGCCAGAAATCCTGTAATGTATGTGTGTGTGTGTTTGTGTGTGTGTGTGTGTGTGTGTATATATATATATATATATATATATATATATATATATATATATATATATATATATATATATATATATATATATATGCAGTTCGGTAAGAACTGGTTAGTTATAATTTTAAGTACAATTGTAATTTTGAAGCATACTGGCCCATCTATGGTAGTCACATATGATACATCTAATGGTCATATATGATGCATCAAGCAAAACAGCACACAAATGAGCTATAATGCTTCCTATTTTATGAATATGTGCTATAAAGTACCAAAAGATGTTCCCCTATAATAACAAGCCAAAGAACCACTGCGATAAAGTACTATTTGGCAACTCTTATGGTTCTATATACCACCATTTGATAAAGATGATATATAGCACCTTTAAAGATCTATAGCCAAATAGCACTAAAAGTAGTTCCCCTTTAATTATGAACCAAAGAACTGCTTTTGGTGCTATATAAAACCTTTTTTTTCAGAGTGTATATCTAAACTGACATGGTTTAAACAATTTGAGAATGATAAGCTTAATTGGAAAAACTAACTATATTAGCAAGTGAACGTAAAATATGCTACATACAACTCAAATCAGTGTAGTGCAAATATTTCTGAATGGTAATGTAACCTTAACTGACTGATTCACTTTCACTTTAAAGGGGTCATCAGACGCCCATTTTCCACAAGATAATGTGATTCTTTTGGGTCTTAATTACAAGTCTATAACATACTTTTAAATTTCTCATCGGTAGTGTAAAAAAACACCTTTTTTCCCCTTGTCAAAAACAACTGTGTCTACAGCACATAGTTCTAGTCCATGTTTCTTTAAATGCTAATGAGCTCTGCTGACCCTGCCCCTCTCTTCCTTGACATGGTTAGGCAACGCACTCACAAGTTAATCAAATATTCAAACTGTATTACTTCAGATTCTTTGAGAATGTGATGTTTCATTAATAGTATGCATTCCTGTGAATAATAATGTTGAATTAATTTTATATTTTAACATACATTAGACTTAAAAATAAATACAATAACTCTCATACAATGAAAAAATTGTGAATTTAAGGGTATTATAAACATGTTTGAAATCAGATTAATAAAATGTCACACTAAACCTTCTTTTCTTGTTCTCAGTTATTTTTTACTTTATGTAATTAGTCATCTAATGCTTGATGTTTAAAGTGCCTTATGCTTCATCAAATCTTACTTTCTATTTTCACTGACAAGGCACATTTACAGAATAATTCACTGCAAAGTCATCTCATAAGAATTTGGAAGTAGTAGAAGCAAAGTTTAGTTCTATGTATATTTACAAAACAAAAAAAACTAAAAAAGCATTGACGTAACATCTATTTTTATATATTTAATTTATTTAAAATTTATTTTATTAAAATTTTTTATTTATTTTAAATACTCATATTGTCAAGTTCATCAAGGTTAGTTTAATGTTCTCTCTCAAAACTGGCAACCGTCTGTTGACAATAATTCTATCAAAAATTACTTACACTACTAATTAATTTCAGATGTGAAAACACATGGATTCTGGCCTATTGCTATGTGGACCTCTCAGTTAACAGACAGCTGTTTCTATTTTTGGTACTCTACACTTACTCCAGCTACTTTACCTTGCTTGTCCGTGCAGAACATGCAGAATAGTGTGCAGAGTAAGATGAGTTCCACATCTCTGAAAAGTTCTGTCCATGCTTCAGTTACTGTAAAACCTGACCAATAGCTTTGCAATTTGTGAGAACACACTGCATTTGTTGTAACCATAAACTAAGAACCCAACATGTAAGTAATTTTTTATTTGGGTTTAAAGAGTACAACACTTTGCTCATTACCATATCTACTGGACTTTTTTGAAGGTGCAGTATGTAATATTGCATACATATTGCACTATAGCTAGCATCTTAAATGGCTAGTCCAAATTCAACATATTGGCACATGGGTTGTCACACTGAGGACAGAGAATAGGCACAATCGAGTAAATTAACAATTGGCCTTAACAGCCTTACACTGCAAAGCTATGAGATTTAATACGTGTTTTAATGGGCCACTTCTTATAAAGTTTTTAGATTAGTTTTTTTCAGATTAAGGAAAGAGATGCCAACCATCCTGTATTAGCCAGGACATCCCATATATTGGGCTTAATTTGTGTGTTTAAATCTGTAAGTTGACTTTAAAAGAAAAATATGTATTTTCATATACCAATGTGTGTGTACACATACACATAAAGCAGCAGAATAACTGGCAGTTCTGTCAGGACCACTATTGTCAAAATGAAAGACACTAGCATTAACTTTAATTTGGCTGAATGGTTCTGTGAAAAAAACTCCATGCCCATCCATGCAGCATGTCAACGACAGGCGAGAACCACCCAAATCACAGCTGATGGCAATACAGAAACTGGGGCAACAGCCCCTTACAGGAGAGGGTATCGAAGTGGTGCTCTGCTAACTAAGAAGAGCAGCCAGCTCCTTACTGGAGGAGAGTAGCAGCAACGAAGGGGAGTTCTTCTTTTTAACACCTGAAGAAGATTCAGAAAAGCCACTAGAATTGCTAGCTTGCAGCAAACACAGCATACTGCAGCGACAGAAGCAAGTAATGAAGGTTTAGAATTCACAGATGGCCTGAAAGCTTCAAAAACTCACCCACTGTCATTATTAAGTGCCAGGATAATTTTTAATAAAAATAAGATTGGATTCATTTGAAAAAAGAAACTTATCTAGAATGCCTTGAGGGTAAGTAAAACATTTGGTTTGATTAAAATTTTTGGGTGAAAAACTCCTTTAAGGAAAACCATTTAATTCACTCTAAATGTATTTTGTAAAAAGAAAGTGAGTCTTACTAGACAATTGGTCTTGTAAGTGTAAGACAAAACACAAGTAGGATTGAACACATTATGTCACTGTTTTTCGTTCTATTATGCTCTGCATTACAAGCAGAGAAAATGGTATATGTGAAAAATATTTCAGACTGATTAGCCTCGTACACAAGAAAATGTCCTGGGTTTGCTGTCTCCCATTGACATTTGTACTCATTGTGTTTTGCATCCTCCTATTTAACAACCTGCTTAAGCATAGACTAAAACTTAAGCAATAGACTCAATACCTCTGCAGCAATCATGCTGCTTGCTTAATCACAGCATGTTGCAGTAGTCCGAGAAAATTAAGGAAATAGCATCCCTGATACTAGATGAGTCATAAGCAGCAAGTATATTTCAAGAACAATCAGATGGCTACAAAAGCTTAAATATTAACCTGTTGTTGCAAGTTTAACCAAGTACCAGCACTTGCAGTAATGATGAATAGCTTAAAGCAACAATCAGGTCTAGCAATAACATGATACTGAACACTAGATATGCAAGCAAAATCTCAATACTCTAACAGTTTTAAAGCAAATATCTTCTAAAATACTTTAGAGTGGGGAAGCATGCCTTTTAAGAAGATGAGAAGCAGCGAAGGAGTGTCTTCTTTATTAAGAAACTGAGAAGAGAAGCATGCCCCTTTGATGCAGTACAGCATATGGTAAATACCTGAAGTTTATGCAACAGCATGTTGCCCTATGCTGATAATCATTAGTATTAATAACCTTTGCTAGCAAATTTTACAGCAAATTCTATCAAGGATGTTACAGAGCCAAACTGACGTCATCAGATAAGGCCTGTCATTTAAGAGGATGAACATTGTCAGATTTCAGGTTATGCAGCTTTTTTTGGAATGACAAGGATGGATTAATTGTTCACCATAAAGTATCAACGTGAGCTAAAAAAATAAATAGTCCATTTTGATTTCATGTGGACTTTAAAGCAACAGCACCTAAAACACAGTGTCTTGGAAATAATAATAGAATAAGTTTAATTTAAACACAATTCCTGATGCTAGATGAGTCTTAAGCAGCAAGTCTTTTTCATATCAGATAGCCTTAAACAACAGTTTACAAACAAACCTTGCAGTGGTAGGTTTAACTGGGTAATACTACCAGGATGTCAAAATATAACCAATAACCAATAAAGCAACAGCATGCCAAACAAACAATATGTTACTGAACAACTGCCTTAAACAATGAGCAATATTTGTCAATAGCTTAATTTCCAACACAAAAGCTGTTCCACAGGTACCTGTGATCAGCTGAGAATTAGCTGATGCAAACTTGACTCATGTGACTGGCCAGAACTAATGTTAACACTTCATTTGTCACATTTATGTTGTAGCCAGGGAATGAAGGAGCAAGAAGACAAGGCGTAGTGCAAATTACAATAGTCTTTAATGAAATTAAATCCATGGAACATGGAGAACACAGGAGACATGGTATGACATGGACAGACAGAGGCCTTAAGTAATCTAAACTAAACAAGATAATTAATCAGGGAAAAATGATGAAGCAGGGGGCTCAGGAGGCCATTTCGGATCAGGGAGCTCGGGAGGCTATATCGGAATAGGTAGCCATAACAGGCCAGCCTCTGTGTCCTTGGCCTCAACCCTTGGCAAAACAAAATAAACATGGGAATTTAAAGGACTTTCTCCCTGGGTCAAATGTGGAAACTCTTTTCTGGAGGCTAGATGTGGGAATAGGATGGCACTCTGAAGAAGCAGGCACTGGAGCCCTCTCTGGGCTTGATCCGGCGACTGGAGCTACTTTGAGCTGGATTCGGGGAAAGGATCCCTCTCTGGGCTAAACTGAGAATCTGGAGTTGACACTGGAGTGAACTCTGGGGCTGGAGCTCACAATGGAGCAGACACTGGCACTGGAGCTGACACTGGAGCAGACTCAGGTGGACTTGACTTGGGATCGGACAACAGACTTGACGGATGAACTGCCAACAGGCTTAACTTAGGATCGGCTGGCGGGCTTGACTTTTGAACAGCCAGGGAACTTGATTGAGGAAAGGCTGGCTAAACAGACCCAGCTTATATATAAGAGATCTGTAAACTTTAAGAAATAATGTAATTAATACATATTAGGCAATATATACATTGCATAGCCAAGAGTTTTCAGACTCCTTATTGAAATAATTTACTTTTCCCTGTACAATGACATTCTAGAGAATGCTTCTATTCTGGCACTTTTTTGTGCACACAGTAAGGTCCCCATTTAAAGGTTTACAATTGTACAATAAATTGACTTGTCTGCACAAATGCCAGACATGAACCCCATCAAACTCCTTTAGAATTTGAGAAAGTCAGATCAAATTGACCACTGTTAGTGTCTGACACAAATGATGCTCTGGGCCTAAATGGGAGCAAATCTCTGCATCCATGTAGTGACAAGCTTTGGAGAGAAGTAGAGGTTGTTGTAGCAAAAGGAGGGGTTCATGCTTTTTGCCATGCTTTTGAAATTAAATGTTCAACAAGACACCAGAGCATCAGTGAGGTCAGGCACTGACACTGAGTGATGGGGTCGGGCTCACTCTTCCAGTTCATATCAGAGGTGTTGGGGGTTCGCTCTGGGGATTGTGCAGACCAGTCAAGTCATTCCACAACAGGCTCAGTAAACCATTTCTTTCTGGACCTTGCTTTGTGCCTAGGGATATTCTTGCTGGAAAAGAAAAGGGCCTTCCTCAAACTTCTGCAACAAAGTTAGAAGCACACATTTTTCTTGAATGTTATAACATTAATGTCATAACATTAAGATTAATTTTCACAGGGATTACTGGAACAGTCAAACCCTTAATTAGATAATGCTTGTAGTGTATTTAAATATGTTCTCAGTTTACTTATTTTAAAGTGCCACTTTTATGGGTAATAAAGGGTCATATTGTGGCTCAAGCTCAAGTCCCTCCTTCAAACTATTAACTACAAATTTTTCCTCAATTAACTCCTGTAGTTTGCTGCCTATGAATAAAAAAAAAGGAATATAGTTGTTGTATGAGGAAGGATTAAGGAACTTCAAAATATGGTCATGCAGAATAAGATATTAATATGTGCTTTATAAATACTGACTGAATATGTATTGCAACCAGTTAATAGTGAGAATTAAAACTAAAGTACTTGACAGTAACAAATCAACTTTTTTTTCAAAATTGCTTATAAACAAATATTCCAGCAACTGTCTGTAGCAGACAATTTTTTGTGAAATTAGACAAAATAAAATTCATGCAATAGCTTTGTTTTCACAAATATCATGGCAACCTTGTCAAATATAAACATACCAAGAACGTTTTCCAGTTAAGATAGACAATAAAATGCTACCTAAGCTACCTGACAGACAACACATAAACTAGGCAAGGATTTAGGTGCTAATGAAACAAATTATAAACAAGGCTAGGCTAGACTTGAATGGCTCTGTAAAGTAGATATCAGTTAGAACAGTGATAAGCGCTAAGCAATATTCTGCGAGTAGACCAGGGATTGAGTGTGTGTTAAATACTGTGTGTGATGTCTGTCAGTTGATTAATGACAGGTGTATGTATACAATCAGTGCAATGGCTGATGCAATCCAAGTGCAACAGTCTAGTGTGGGAGTGAACATGACAGAAGAGTGATCTCTGGTGACAACTGGGCAGACAACCACAGGGTTTGTGACAATTTCATTGTATAGCAACAAAACAAACATTTGGTAACGTTTTGGAATAGGGAACACTTATTCACTTTATTATCCATGACTTTTCCCTCAATAAATTCATAACCTGCATAACCTGAAATTGCTGCTTATTAATAGTTAGTAGTGTAGTTGTTAAGTTTAGGTATTGGGATTTGAGATGTAGATTTATGTAATGTAGAATGAGGCAATAATATGTGCTTAATTATTACTAATAAATTACTATTTATTATTATTGAATATTTTAGTAATATGCATAATAAGCAACTAGTTAAGAAACCCTAAAATAAAGTGTTACCAAACATTTTTGTTGTATAGAAGGTACTTAAAAAAAAAAAAAAAAAAAAAAAAAAACATGACAAAAAGGTTTTGATGCGAATGACACACCAATCATTCTCTTTTAGCAGCCACAGCATGGATAAATGAAATATCCATGTGCTACTTACCTCAGAAATGCATTCTTTGTTTGAGTTCTTTGGGCCCATCTGGAGGTTTCTGCTGGCTTAAAAAGAAGTGTCTAGCAGCATTAATGGACCTGGATGTACCTATTGTTCCAATATCCTCAGTGTGAATATGCGAATAAGTGCATGTCCATGCATGCAAAGATGACATCACAGTACTTCCTTTTTTCAGTGCATCATTTATGCAATAGCATTATTGCTCCACATTCCCTATCCCACATTTATGAATGAAGATTCTGTCACTGGTGACAATGCACATATTAGACATGGAAATGACTTAAAATAACTGCCATAGCCATGTGTTGTGTTAATTGTGTTAATTATTTTGTTAGTTAATGCAAAGCTTTATGCACTGTTCATCTAGTTTGTTACTTATATTAGTAGCACAACATACTGTTACTTTGGCTATTGAGGCATATGCATATGTGTACTGGTACTAGTATGTACACTTTATTATATACTTTATCATACACAGTTTACTTTACTGCTTTTTAAGTCTCAGATTAGTTTACTCTGTATGCTCCCCTTACCAGTCATTAAAATGTTAACTACATTACCTTATAGTTAAGTATTATTGTTTTATCAAGTACATTGTTATCCTTGTCATATGAAAGCAACAATGGGTAGTAATGTTTGACAGAGTTCTTTAATGCACATAGCTGCCATTGACTTGCTTCACATCTTCCTTTGAATGTTTCCCTTTAAGTGCAAACAAAAAATAAAACACAATCAATATGATAATTCTAATGATTTGTAATGATCACATCTGACAAACAAATTCTGCATTATTAATTACAGATTACACTTATTATAAGAAATAACTTACAAGAGTTATATCAGTTAATACAAACTACAAATATTTAAAGTTAGGATAGTATAAACAACATAAAAAAGTATAAGCCATGTGCAGTTAATTTGCAAATTAAAATTCCCAATAAATTCTTGGATTCTTGGACACAATTTGGATTTGACTATTAAACATTCAGAGCTAATTTAACTCCTTGGGTCCTACAAAACACAAGACAGAGCACTCTTCACTTCCTGGCAAAGTTCAGTGAACAGGATGATGGTGGAGCCTCTCAATCATGAAGTCCATACTACTATCTTCCACCTCCACACCTGAAGTGGTTAAATGCAGTTAATCGCCGAGCGCGTCGAGAGACCGGTCTCTTCCCCCATCCAGGAAGGGTGCGTGAGGGACTCGCCACGCCGCCAGAGAAGCGAGCTGTCGGACTCCGTAGTCCTGGCGATGACTGTACACGTGTACCGCTGTTTATCCTTTCTGACTGCCGTTCGGAAGTAGCGGAGGAGAAGCCGCGGGAAGAAGCCACCGCCCCTCGCACCCCGGACCAGAGAGGGGAGCGTGTGCGGCCTCCGGACTCCGCCCCTTACCTGGACCCTTCCCCTTGGAACACTGCCCTACCTGCACTCCCCCTGCAGCACGACGGGGACACCAGTTCCCCCGTTTATTTCGGACACTCTTTCCCTGGACACTTTATTATTTTGCATTTTTGTTAATAAATACAATACCTGACACCACACCCACTGTGTCTGTCTTTAGCTCCTCCTGCCACAATGTCAATTAATAACATATTGCCTGTTTATTCATACTTATAAAGAACATATTCTGCATGTACATACATGTTCTCCACCCATAATCCTACCCAATATCTAAACTTAAAAACTATATTACTTGCTTTTAATAGGCAGGAAATTAGGAGTTTATTGAGACAAAAGTTAATGGTTTGTAAAGGGTGAGAATTGGGCCTGAAAATAAAGTGTACATTTATTAATTCAGTTGTTTGTTAGTATTGCATTAACATATCATTAAACCTAAGCTAATGTACAGATCCCTGCACATGACATGCAAGAATCCTGCTGTCTTTGGCTTAGCTGCTCACTGTCTTTCTCTATATTCTCTTCCTCTCACAGAGAGAAGAAGAAGAAAAAGAAGATGAAGACAGAAAGGCATACCTTACATCTTTCTGTAAACTGATAACCTAATATATTAATAATTTCAAAAAGCTGCAGTCAGTAATACCTGACTACAAACATGAAATTGCAAATGCAAGCATCATGATTTGCTGAACTGCAAGGCCAAGTGCTAGCATGAAAATATGAATTTTACAGATTACAATTAAACATGACATTAGTAGTATTTATAAGCACGTAGCTATTAACTATGACCACAAATTAGCTAATTTAGAGTTGTAGTTAATAGGTTATTAATATTGAGAATTGGACCTTAAAATAAAGCACAACAAAGAATGAATGAAATAATTAATTAATTAATTAATGAATTAGAGAATGCATTTGCAAAATGTATTAATGTAAGTGTAACATGAGTGACAGTATGAGAGTCGAGCGGAACCATATGCAAGCTTTTATTATGAGATATCAGCAGAAATACAGGAAGGGTCGAGCAACAGCAAAATGATATGGCAAGCATGGATTTTTGTTTAGTGAACAGTATCCAGAGGGTAAACAGAAGGGGTAAATTGGAATGTGAGCAATAATCCATGATGGTTGCAAAAAGAGTCCGATGTGGCAAGATAAGGATTAATCTGAAATCCTGACGCAGTCGGCTCGGGTCCGGTGGTGCTCCACGGCTCTGTCGCTCTCCTCAGCGATGGTTCCGTGGTCGTCCCAGACTCAGCAACTGCGCCATCGGTGGTCACAGGCTTGGACTCCGCGACAAGGGGAGATGATGGGCTGGGTTCTGGATCTGGAGTGGGGCTGGTGTCGTTGTCCTCCAGCGCAGCAGTCATTGACGAATCGCAGGAAACCAGCACCCACTCGATGTACGCGCGACGCTCTCGAGGGCCGTTCCCGGACAGCTTCGCTCGTGTGGTGGTGTTCAGTCCTCGGAAATGGATCGAGCAGAGGTAGCTATCTGGGTAGCGCGAGTCGTTCGCGAGGGCGAGGAAGTCCTTCTTATAGCCCTCGAGAGAGCGATCCTCCTGCTCCAGCAGGAGGATGAGGAAATTGGGGTCGTTATAGGGGGAATCCATGACAGAAAAACTGAAAAAACAAAAAGGGGAAAATACGCCGCTAAACTGTTATGTTCGGATCGTACTGTCACGTTTCATGGTTTCTTGTGAGAGGGCGCTCGAGACTCGAAATAAACTTAAACAGATTTAATCCAAAAACTGGCAAAATAAATATACAAAGGCAGGCAGGCAGAACAAAAACCACGAATAGACCTCGAAAAGACATTGTATGGACATTGGCTAAAGACATTGGCAAGAGACATTGACGATCCGACAAACCCAAGACAAACACACAGGACTTAAATACACAAGGAAATTAACTAAATTAACGAGACATGGCTGAATGACAATTATACAATTAACATGGAGGGAAGGCAGGGCACAGAGAGCACATGGCACGAGACAAAAACAATAAACAGAGTCCAGAGACGTGACAGTCGAGATAATTCAGGAGTCTGACACCCACTTTCCGTAAGGGGGCAAGAGTGCCCTTCATGCAGACTCGCCGAGACAAAGAGAGCCCGAAGGGGAGGAATTTGTGCTGCCATGCTCTACCTTCCGTAGAACCGTAGAAACGTTCTGTGGCGAGGAAGGATGGAGACATGAAAATATGCATCCTTCAGGTTGATTGCTGCAAACCAATCGTGGTATTGTAAGCATTTGATGATGAGTTTCTGCGTAAGCATTCTGAACGGAAGCTTGTGCAGGGCCTGAACTCTCAGAACTCACAGATCTAGGATTGGTCGAAGTCCACCGCCTTTCTTGGGTACAATGTAGTAGGGGCTGTAGAACCCTTCCTTTAACTCGGCTGGAGGGACCTGCTTGATTTGCCAGCAGGACAGCAATCTCCTCTTGCAAGACAGGAGAATTCTGGAGCCAGAATGAAGGACTGGGTAGTGCTAAACACACATCCAAACTCTTTGCGAGTGGCACCATCGGCGTACCAAGGGGTGTGCAGCGGGCAACAGTCGGAGGGGACAGCCCATTTCGGTCTGGAACTCCACAGACTGTCCGGGTGCCATGTAGCGTCCCCTAACCGTCGTCTCTTGGCCACTGGCAAAGGGGGCTGCTGTGGGGGAGAGTGAAGAAACAGATCTCTGCACTTTTTCACACCACAGACCCGAAGGCCTGGAGGATGAGGATCAGACATTTGCTACCACAGATCTTTGATTCCGCCAGATGGCAGCGTTTTGTGGGCACAGATGCACCGCAACTGCTCTCTCCACCTGGGCATATCCATAGAATTAGTGAAATCAGGTTTGTATGTGTCGTCAGTGCAAAAGAGTGATGGGAATTGAAGTCCGGAAATACAAGAGTGGTGTGGTGCAAGAGTCAATATAGTGAGGAGTGACATCTTGTAGTAAGTGAACAGAAGTTTGTGGACTGGTTTGTGACAGTAAGTACACTGGAATGTACTTACCCTTTTTAATTGTAATATGTATAATATGCACAGACCTGTGGCTACATTTGTTTAACTTTTTTTAATTCAAAGCCACTGAGTATTGTTCACTTTTAACAAATTAAATGAATTTTTTAAAAGACCAGATTTGAACATGACAATGGTTCAGTATCAATCAACAATGGTTTAGTAGACATTTGGTAAGATCAGAAAATAAAATTTAATAGTGAGAGTTGTGAATTTAAAAGCCTGTTAATGTAAATTACATACACATATTTGCCTATTTTTACATGAAAAAAACAACAAAAAAAACATTCATGTAAAATATAATATGAATTAGCCAGAGTTATGAAAGAAAGTATAAACATCTCAGACAGTATAATATACTGAATAAGAAGTATTCCAGGAATAAAAACTATCCCAACAAAACAATAATTCACGTGTTTTGCAGCTCTGGGGCTCATATGCCTTGGAGCCATTAAAGAAATATTGAATTCATGCAGCATGATAATGATCCTAAATAGGTTAATTCACAGCCAAATTGCTGAAGATAAGAATTTGACATTTTGTAAGGCAAAGGCCAACTGGTTTGTTGATATATGAGATACGATTAGACAAGTTAAAGCCAGAATAGCTTGTTGAGAATGCACATTTAATGAGGAAAAGGCTGATAGTGTGAAGTCGTTTCATTGTACACAAGGGCATTACGCTTTCAAAATTACTGGGCTCTGAGTGGGCATGTGTTATCGGTTTGAATGGGTATGACACAGACAGAACATTTCAACTCAATGTGTATCTGTCTTTAGAACTGCACATACTGTAATGACACATAATTGCAAAGGGCCTTTTAGTTATTTTAAGCACTTTGTTTAACCTAGTTTAAGCATAAACCACAAATTCCTAGACTTCTCCTCTGTTATTATGCATATGCATAAAAGTATGAAGATTACCCAGCCCCAGTTGGGATAGTGTTAGATCACAAAGTCCTCTGTCTTTTCTTGTGAATAACTGATCACAAAAGTGCTTATACCCTCAAATATCCTGCCCTGATTACATCCAAAGTGCTCCTTGAAGGAAGTTTATTTGATGCAAGAAACTGCTGACAAGGATCTGCAATGTTACAAACCTCATTTCCTTTTAAGAGAGGAATGTATCCCATTTCACACAAAAGCATGCACTAATGTCCAATGCAGGATGCTTGTGTAGCAGGCACCTTATTACTGTCTATAGCTAATTGCTGTTGAGTGTATCCAGTATGCACTAGAGTCTCGGCAGAATAACAGTTTACATTTAATTTTATGCAAGGGAGGCAGAAAACTGCATTTACCTTTGTAAACATTCAGTACTCTGTGTTCCTTGTCCAGGTGGCACACTATGTCCTGGTAATGAGTAATCCTGTTATACTGTATGTGGGTGGAAAATTTTGTTACACAACCTTACACTGGTTTTTTAACTGCACAGCTGTTGAGGTTGGCTGTTTTCTTTTAAGGCAGGACAGACAGGTCCTTGTTACCAGCTGTTGTCCTCCACAGGTGGCGTTTAGACCTTTGGGCAGCCAAGATGAAGGTTATGAATTGGCTGGATTACACGGATAACATGGTGGCCAATCATCAGCTCTCTTGCTTGCGTTTAGCTATCTTCTAACAGCCATTTATAGGCCAAAAACTTGCTGTTAACAGACTATACTAATAATGATGTATGTTTGAGTCCAGCTAATTTAGATGTTTCCTTTGAAACACGTTTTAAGTTATTTTTTTATTTATTATATTTAATCTCTTATTTTATATTTCACAGAATATTACATTTGTAATGCAAGGAAATTGTATTTACTATTATATTTATAATGCAATGAAGTGTTCTAAACAGCTTTTAGTGTCACTGTGTATTTAAAAGGAGATTGTGTTTAATGGCACTATGCTTATGGAAGCTGAACTAAATGACAGTATGCTAATGATATGATTAAACCAAACACATCTTCATCTTGAGCAGTGTTGCTGGTTTGATTGCTCACATAACCTCTATTGAGCAGGAAAGACTAAGACGTCAATGAAGCACTAGAATAAAACGATGACAAATCTGTGAAAAATATGCTCCACACTGCCTACCGTCAAGCTCTGCTGAACAGCTGGGATATCCATGACTGTTTGACTGAATGAGAAGATATGTCAAAAGGTGCAAATTAAAGGTGCTCTTCACTGAGTGAGCTGTAAGGATGTTCTCTAGTTTTTTTACACTGCAATGCACTGCATGTCAGAAATTGTTAATAGGTTAATAAGTACACATGCAGGGTTTTGAAAACCATTTTCCTGAATCATCTAAGCAGCAGTGTCATTGACTTTCGTATGAAGGGGCATTTAAGTCCAACAGCAGTTGTGTTGAACGTGTAAAGTGTTTACCTGCCCTTGCAATATTAAGCTTACAATATCTCAGCATATGCAATTAAAATGAAAATACATGATCTGATGTTTTGTAGTGCATTGTATAATTCAGATCATTTAACTCTCTGCTCTATCCCCCTCCACCACCTCCCACCACCTCAATAACACCTGACGATTTTGCCACATTTTTTACAAACAAAACAAAAGCGATCAGTAGCCAGTTCTCAGCCCCCAACACACAACCTTCAACCAACCACATCGACTACCGATTCCTCCACTTTCTCCTTCTGCTCCCTCACTGAGGCAGAAGTATCCAAACTTCTCCTCTCCAGCCATCCAACAACATGTCCGCTAGACCCCATACCCTCTCATCTTCTGCAAGCAATCTCCCCCACAGTCTTGCTGGCACTCACGCGCATCATCAACACATCTCTCCTCACAGGCACTTTCCCCGCAGCATTTAAGCAGGCTAGGTAACCCCACTGCTCAAAAGCCCACTTTAAACACTTCCCTTATTGATAACTACAGGCCAGTCTCTCTTCTTCCATTCATAGCTTAAAACACTTGAAAGAGTTGTTTTCAACCAGGTATCACTGTTTCTTTTTCAAGAAAACAACAAACTGGACCATAACCAGTCAGGTTAGTAAAAGGCCATTCAAATTTACTCTCATTTCTCCTCTCCCTTGTTTATTCCTTCCCTTCTGGCATGTACTAATTTGATCACTGCCTGTGACTGGGTGTTACAAGCACTTACTCTGTCTGTTTGTCTCTCAAAAAAATGAATCGCTGTTGTACTCTCAATTGTAAGTCGCTTTGGATAAAAGCGACTGCAAAATGACTAAATGTAAATGTAAATGTTTGCTAATGATATAGTTAATATAAACTGCCTTCCCTATGATAGTACAGAATTGCAGTGAAGGGTATAGTTATATTTTGAATAGACAATACATTTAGGGACAGATTTAGTAACAGCTTGTACCAACCCACTTACAAAAGACACATAGAGAAATGTCAACACATGGACACAGTTATTTTTGAGGCTGGCCTTATTGCATATGCATTTGTAGGAGTTTCCCTTTCAGATACCACAATTACTGGAGTAGATTATTTAAATTATGTAAGGATATTTACTAAGGTTTGCATTAATCAGTTTACTCAAAAACACGCATTACCTGTTTTTGGTGACTGTTGTTAGTAGATTACTCACAACTGATTATCATGGTCTCTGCTTCTTTGGTCTTTGCTGGTCATTATCTACTGTGTTCTTTAATTTGAGCAATTTGTCAGTAGATCACCTGCAGAACTTTCCTCTTCCATCAATCCTTTATGAGATTGCAGTCTCACTAATTTGCTGTTTTGCAAATAGTGTCTAGAATATGCTAATGTAACCATTTAAAAACAAACAAAAAAACAAACAAAAAACCCCATCATATTCTGAAGGCAGAAATCAATGTTTAACTACTTTAAAAGAAAGTACTTTAAAGTACCATACGCCAGCATGCAAATTGTGTGCTGTTTGAAGGCATGCCTGTGGATTTTTTCTAAACCCTTTGTTCCGTGTTTATGAAAAATATGATAGATGTCTTCAGAGTGAGCAGGCAGAAAATAATTTGCTGCCTCTTCCTCTCATATTCTGGATAACATCTCTGAATTTTATCTCAAAGTCCACCATCTCAGTCATGCAATTTTAGTTCAAAGACAGTCGTATTGTCAAGGAGTGGATGATTTGTAATTTGTATTTCAGGAGATGTGGTGGCATTCATCATGCAGAAGAGATCCTCTTCCTTGCCCCTGTTTTTTAATGAATATTCTGATGAGAGGCTGTCTTTTACTGAGATGTCCCCTTCAATTTTCTGCCCTGTTTATAAGAGATTCATGGGAATCGTTCTTTAAAAAGCGCCACAAAGTTCTTTGACTGCAGAGAAGGCAGAAAAAAACATTTAAAATCTTACATTTCCATGCCTTTTGTCGGGTTTTGTGGTCCATTTTCACAGTTATTGTTAGATTTACTTTTATGTTTCCACTTATTTGATTATTTTTTATTTATTGCCAAATGTTGCATACAGAATATATAAACTAAATAAACATTCTAGCAGGATAGATGTAGCAATACTGTATATCACTAAATGAGCTTGTCTTGTCAACATTTAGATTAATCGTCAAAGACTGTACATGCATCATATTACCTTGTAAAATAATATCTTAAATTGTGCAGCTAGATTAAAAGTAAAGCCAAATGCCTTACTTGCAAAAGCAAAAATGGTTAACTAGCTCTTAACTAGCTGATTGCTAATACTACTACTACTACTACTACTACTACTACTAGAATATTAGTCACTTATTATTGGTAATTAAGCACATATTATTGCCTTATTCTACATGACCTTATTATACATTCCTCTTTATTATAACTAACGTTGTGTTTTAGAATAGCAAATAGTATGTTTGGTTAACTTAAACATAAATGAGCTGTTAAATCTCTTTTGTAAACGCTTTACAAGGCATAAATAGTCCTCACTTTCGATGAGCTCACAAACAGATGGCTGGCAACTATTATTGCTTTACAACTTTACTACACTAAATGTTTTATAATTACCTTACTTAATCATGAATTACAGCAGGAATGTTTTAATAAAGCATTTATTAACCCACTGAGTAAATATTATCATGTGTCTAAAGAATATGATTTGGACATTTACTGAGAAAAAAAATAATAAATTATGCTTGAAATAAAAAATGCTTTTTAAAAGGTACATGTTTGTACCCAGAGAGTCCATTTTGGTACCTTGAAGGTACATATTAGTACTTAAATTGTACATATTTGAACCTAATATCACAAAAGTGTACCTTTTGAAAAGGTACTGCCCCACTGACAGCTTATTTACCTTTTACCTCCATTTCTGAGAGTGTAGCAAAATGTTTTGAAATCCACACCACTTGCACAGACTGAGACATTGCTGGGGACAGTATTTAATTTTTGTCACAATGCCATGCACACTCACTTCTCTGTATCATTGCAACATTACAATGTGATTGGCAAGTTGAGATACAATACCTTATTACTATTATTTAGACCCTTTAAAAACAAGTTTGAGCCAAAAATAGTAATTTCTTCTTTTATAGTACACTAGTACGATTTTGGCCTTTTTTCTCTCTGAGAATCCATGGATGGATCATCTAAAGGAACTGTGTAAGAAATGTAGGAATGTAAGAAATCATAAGAATGTAAGAAATTGTACTTAGTAATGGTGTAACAGCTTGGAACTGGGGCAGTACCCTCAGAGGAACAGCTTTATACCTTATTTACCACAAAAAGGTCAAAAGTAGTACCCTAAGGGTACATATGACTATTTTTTGACAAGTGATACTGCTCAAGAAATAAGTTATTATACCTATTACTTATTTACCTAATTCCATTCAAAAACTGAAAGTTATATATTATATTCGTTCATTACACACAGACTGATATATTTCAAATGTTTATTTTTTTAAATTTTGATGATTGTAACTGACAACTAATGAAAATTTCAGAAAATTTGAATATTACTTAAGATCGATACAAAGAAAGGATTTTTTGAAATCCTGGCCAACTGAAAAGTTTGAACATGAAAATAATAAGCATCTACAGTACTCAATTCTTAGTTGGGGCTCCTTTTGCCTGGACTACTGCAGCAATGCGGCATGGAGTTGATCAGTCTGTAGCACTCTTCAGGTGTTATGAGAGCCCAGGTTGCTCTGATAGTAGCTTTCAGCTCTTCTTCATTGTTAGGTCTGGCATATCGCATCTTCCTTTTCACAATACCCAATAGATTTTCTATGGGGTTAAGGTCAGGCGAGTTTGCTGGCCAACAAAGAACAGGGATACCACGGTCCTTAAACCTGTGTGAAGGTGCCAAGTCCTGTTGGAAAATGAAACCTGCATCTCCATAAAGCTGGTCAGCAGCAGGAAGCATAAAGTGCTCTAAAACTTTCTGGTATACGGCTGCATTGATCTTAGACCTCAGAAAACACAGTGGACAAACACCAGCAGATGACATGGCACCCCAAACCATCACTGACTGTGGAAACTTCACTCTAGACCTCAAGCAACGTGGATTCTGTGCCTCTCCTCTTTTCCTCCAGACTCCTGGGACCGTGATTTTCAAAGGAAATGCATTACTTTCATCAGAGAACATAACTTTGGACCACTCAGCACCAGACTAGTCCTTTTTGTCTTTAGACACTGTCTGTTGTTCAAGAGTGGCTTGACACAAGGAATGCGACAGCTGAAACCCATGTCTTTCATACAAAGCACTGACTCCAGCTGCAGTGCACTCTTTTTGAATCTCCCCAACATTTTTGAATGGGTTTTGTTTCACAATCCTCCCTATTACTTGTACACTTTTTCTACACATATTTTCCTTCCTTCGCCTCTTTATTAATGTGCTTGGACACAGAGCTCTGTGAACAGCCAGCCTCTTTTGCAATGGCCTTTTGTGTCTTGCCCTCCTTGTGCAAGGTGTCAATGACCATCTTTTGGACAACTGTCAAGTCAGCAGTCTTCCCCATGATTGTGTAGCCTACTAGACTGAAAGACAATTTAAAGGCCTTTGCCAGTGTTTTGAGTTAATTAGCTGATTAGAGTGTGGCACCAGGTCTTCAATATTGAACTTTTTCACAATATTCTAATTTTCTGAGGTACTGAATTTGGGGTTTCATTAGTTGTTAGTTATAATCATCAAAATTAAAATAAATAAACATTTGAAATATATCAGTCTGTGTGTAATGAATTAATATAATATGCAAGTTTCACTTTTTTGAATTCTATGTCCAGCACTGCATATATATATATATATATATATATATATATATATATATATATATATATATATATATATATATATATATATATATATATATATATATACATTATCCTATGCAGAATAAAAGGAATGCTGAAGCCTTGATTCACAAACAGATAATTTTGTCAATGCAACAGTTACATTCACATATTCATGGCATCGCTGAACAGGTGTAATTTTTTTCTCATAACTCAGTCAGACTCATAACTTCTGTTTGGATGATGATAAAGCTGGCTAGAAATACGCACATATACATATGGTAATGTGTGTGTTATAATTGTGTGTGTGTCTAAGCGTGAAACTTGAAAACAGGCAATTAAAAAATGTTACTGATAAAGGTAAAATCATGTGCTGATACATGAATCATGCATTTGGAGAATTTATATACAACCTTTTAAATAAATACATTTATTTAAACATAAATTTTATTTGATGCCTACATGAAATGATATAGAATGACATGTTAAAGGTATGATGTTAATAACCATTATCAATCAATAACTTTAATTCATATAGCGCTTTTAACAATACAGATTGTATCATTCATCAAATATATAATATATGATAGTGATGTATAATGATGAGATTAACACTTATTTTTTTTATAAAATGCAGAGACCACTGTTATCAAATCTATGATAGTCACTAGAAAGTTGTCCCCAACTAAGCAAGCCAGAGGCGACAGTGGCAAGGAACCAAAACCCCATCTATGACAGAACGGAGAAAAAAAAACCTTGGGCGAAACCAGGCTCAGTTGGGGCCAGTTCTTCTCTGGCTGGATGCCCAGCACTTAATTCCCAGTTAAGTAAATTTTAAGTGCATGTCACATTGTGCAAAGGACCTATAGTGTGTGTGTGTGTGTGTATGTCTGGTTCCAGGGACCTGTCTAGGTGTTCTGGTCATGTGAAGAAGGTTATCTCTTGATGCTGATCAACCATCTGATCTGGATACAAACTGAGAAACAGAATAAGAAAGAAACAGACTGATATTTGCATAGATTCCATTCTTTTTACAATGTAACGACTATGTTGTGTGTTATGGGGAGTTTCTTTTGATCTAATTAATCCAGCCTAACAATCCTTTAAAAGATTTGAATAGTCGAAGCGTATTAGTATGTTATGTGTAAACTAGGTTAAAGAGATGTGTCTTTATTCTAGATTTAAACTGATATGAGTGAAAACTGAGTGTGTCTGCTTCCCGAAAAGTGTTAGGGGGATTGTTCCGGATTGTTGTTCCGCATGCTAAATGTCATGAATGAACGGTCTGAGGCGTGCGGATCCATGTGCAGGCTTTTATTAAACGAAGGCATGGTCATAACAGGCAGGCGTCGAACAGGGCTAACGGATATATAGGAGGCGAGGCAATAACAAAATCCAGAGACAGGCGGAGGTCAGGTCAGGCGGCAAACGATCAAAGAATCAGAATACAGACAGGGTCAAAACCAGAAACAATAATCCACGAACGATATAACTACAATACAACAGGCGAAACAATGCAACCTGCAGTTGAGTGGCTTGCTGCAGTATTTATAGTCCTGGGACAGGAAGTTGTCGCAGAGGGAGTGGATGCAGATCACCCAGAGGTCAGGGCTCCCTCTGCTGGCTTGGTGACACTAAATAAGAGAAGGATCTTCTGCCTGCAGTCAATTTTGATAGTATAGGTATTGTCAAATGGCTAGAGTTTTGAGACCGCAGCAGACATGCAGGACTATACGGTGATAAAAGCTCATTCAAGTATTGAGAAGCTAAACCATTCAGCGCTTTAGAAGTAATTAAAAAGATTTTAAAATATGTCCGATGTTTGATAGGGAGCCAGTGCAGTGTTGGCAAAACTGGGCAAATATGGTTATACTTCCTAGTTCTAGTAAGGACTCTAGCTGTTGCGTTTTGGGCCAGCTGAAGTTTGTTTATCAAGCATACAGAAAAGACTTTTTTCTCTTTCCATTGCAGTTGGAACAGAAGAACGTACAGTATGTGCTTCTAGCGGATGCTCTCCAAAATGACGCTATAGTGCTTTTATGATTCCAATTTATTAAAAGTTATTTCCATACAAAAAGTAGTGCACATATTTGTAGCACAACGCACGGTGGGTGAATAAAGGCCTCCTGTAGCAAATCCATGAGAGTTTGTAAGATAAATATCCATATTTCAGACATCATAAATTTTTTTTAGCACTTCTGCTGACAGTTGAATCCGTAAGGCGATAGGGTGAATGATGTATCATGTATGGGTCGCGTGATTAACAAAGAGTGCATAGAGAGAACAAAACAAAAACACCATTCATGAATTAGAAGCACAAAACGTGGATTTATGAAAGAAACATTTTGGACAATTTTGATGTAAGCCAATGGGAGACTGGTTTTCCTTTGCTAAAATAAGGAAATTACATACCTACATTTCCCAGAATCGTGCACACAACCCATTCATGTCATCCGCCCTATTGGCTTCCGGATTTAACTGTTAGCAGTCACAAGAAAAAAAAAAGGTTTATTATGTTTGAAATATGGATATTTAACTTACAAAAATGCATGGCTTTGGGTAAATTATCTCTTTAAGTAATATAAATACGCATATGCATATTTAAGTAAATTTTTGCCTTTGGATAAATTCAAGTGTGCAGGATGCCTCATGCTGGTACACCAGATTGAAGATGTAGTATGATGAAAACAAAGCAGCAAATAGTGCCACAAAGTTGGGGTGTGGATTCATGAACATCTTGGCCCTTGATAATCAGCAGCCACTGGGTTGCAGTGAGAATATCACCTAAATGAACAACATCAGTAACATGCCATAAAAAACACAAGCTAAAAATACAACAGGCCAAGTTTATTAAATAATTTACACATTTTGGATCATTGTACATTACTCTTTTCCACATCGGCTACTGTTGCTGACACCTACAAGAAATAAAAAAATAAAATACTATTTGGAAAAAAGGGAATTTTAAAATATAACCCTATATTAAAAAATGTACTGCACATGACTTACATATGTCTGTTTTAGTGTTTTAGGTTTTTCCTGTGTGACAGAATCAGGATGACACATGGGATAAAAAAAAGATTTTAAAAAGTTAGTTAAGGCAATGACATATTTAAAATAAATGTAATGTTTCAGGAGAACTTAAACGTTAACATTCATGTTTTTCATCAGCAAAGACAACTGAGCACTTCGTCTAACGTTATAGTTTTGTCTTAAACGCACTTAGATTGATATGCTGTGCCAGTCAAACTACAAAGATACTCTCTTGAGAGCATACATTAGGCTGTATTTCTCACCAATAAGGTGATAACGTAGCTGTTTGTAGCCTAATAAATCAAGCTTCAGCTGCTTCACTATTAGTTTACTCACGTGCGTTCTCCCTCTCTATCTCTCGTTAATTCATTCAAAATACTTTTCTAAATAATTCCGCCAGCTGTGGATAAAATAATTTATTTTCTGGTGTTTATCCGTTCAGTCAGATTTTGTGCTGCAAAACATCCATGACAACTGTCGTCCATGCTGGGAAATAATAACGGCCACTCGACGTGAATTACATAAATGATATTAATAATATGGCCGTTCAGAGCCTGATTGTCTACCTTGTGCATTTGGGAGTAATGTATCACTGTAATCAAGAACTTTTTAGGTTACATCCCTCTAAGATAAATGTCCCGATAAACTCATAGGCTTATTTGTTTTGAGTTCTGTTCAAAATATGAATTAAACAACATTAAATTAAACAATCAATAATTAAAGACATCAATTTAACTGATCTTACAAGAAAAATCATCATTATCTTCAGCTGTTATTGTGCTGCAGTCCACCAGATTTCAAATCGTATCAGCCTGCGCAATACCATAATGCAACAGCACAGTACGTTCTTGTAAAAAACATTTAAGTTACAGTGAAAGCACCTCCGACCTGTAAATTAATTACAGCTAAAAGTGAACTATACAGTTAACACGTGTAAAACCCTGTGTAACCCATAATGCATTGCAAATTACAGTAATAGATTGTAAAATGGGAAAACAGTAAATTTCTGTATATTTTCGCTGTAAAAACTACAGCAGTTTGTTACAGTGTAGGACAACCAAAATTATGCTACATGGTGTCAGCAACTTGCTACATGCTGATGGTCTGAATAGAATTTCAGAGATAAATTAAGCTATTAGATGGACACGGTGAAGCATGCTGAAATGCTAATGATCAACCTCCACGTTTTATAGATTTTATAGCAGTGTGGTATGACATTCAGTCTTACAGCTCAGCTTTGGTCATATGTGTTTGTTTCTTTGTTGCTTCCTTTGCCATGGATCTGACTGATGAAAAAAAAAAAAAACTCACAGGGACAAACTGTGCCTGTAGTCCATGGTCATTTCTTCAGTCTGCATTCAGTTCTTATATCTTTACCCATTATAACTTTCCTGAGCTGGTTAAGAAGAGATCAGAGCACATTTCCACAGATGTGCTCGTAATCTGAGTCATCAGAGCACATGATACAGGTTGTCTCAGCTCAGCTGGCCCAGCAGTCATCTATGTAGAATGCAAATATCACAGGAGCAGCCAAGGTGAGCCAGATGGTTTTGATTGAATGATACTGGTCTGACCCACTGAGGATGTTGAGAATTTTACATTAGATGGCATATAAATGGATTGCATAAAATTTGTAAATGGAAGGGCATTCAAAAAAAAAGAGACACTTTTAGATTTGGGATGGTCACTACAAACATCCACTCAACACACACACACACGCACACAAAAAGATACTTGTTTTTCAAATGCCATCACTTTTGCTACTGTGTAGTTACACAGAAACTATACACACTGAATTTAAGGTATCAGAAAACGATGTTTGTTTACCAGTTGTTTTGAATACAAAATGATATGATACTCAGAAAATACAATGTGCCATGCTGGGCTTAAATGTACTGAGAGCCAAAAAAAAAAAGAAGAAAAATTACATTTCAATTTAATGTGAACTGATTGCAGTTTACAAGTACAACATGCAAAAATAATTGTAAAGCCTGTTGATGTTCAACAGATTATTGACAGAGCGACTGCTTTTTATGCTGATGTTTTTGTGCACAGATATTACGTTGAATCATCTTCCTTTTAAATTATCTGTCCTGCTGAGTCTTTAGCAATACAGAATAAATGATACCAAAATAACAGCTACAGTCTGCACTATTGATCATTGTGAAGTGGTTATGCGTTAACTGAAAAATAAAAATAATTACTTTCTCTATGTGTTTTTCTTCTATGCTTGCATGTTAATCATCTGTGAATAAGTAAATATATGAAAAAGTTCTCAGTTATTTCAGAGAACAAATTGCAGTTGTAGACTGAATTTACCAATTCCAAACCCAAATCAATAAGAATGAGTTGTCATTGTTGTAATAGGAAAACTATGAAAAAATAAAAAAGTTCCACATAGAAAACTAAAATAACTGTCTGTCTATAGTTTGAAACAATAAAATGAGACAAAAAAAAGATCTTTCTTGAGTTTGTGACATTTCAACAGCAATTAAAGTTTACATGTGTGGGGCACAATCTAGCACTTTTTCAGACTTTTCCAGGTGGAGTACATTCACTTAGTGTTCAGGGTTTTCTTTTTCATTCACCCTAAAAAAATACAATTTGAAATGTAAACAACATGCTGCATAGGTGGGCCAGACTGTAATTTGAGGGGTACATTGTAACATGGCAATCTAGCAGCTAAAAACATTTCACAATCTAGCAAATAAATTAAAAATAAAATCATCATGCTGTAGTAGATATATACGAATAATATATATATATATATATATATATATATATATATATATATATATATATATATATATATATATATATAATAAAATATATGTGTCATAATCTTGATTTTATACACACATACATGCAATCAGTTTTTATGTTTTATTGGAATTTGAACCCATGAGAATTAAACCATATTTAAATAATCCTGCCAAAACTTTGACTGCCTTCACAAAGCTAGCTAAGGATTCATTAAAGTGACATTTTTTGTTCCCTTTAAAAATAGACTCAAGTTTGTCAGGAATGAGAATATGATTGCTATTTATAATCTTTAAAGTACAAAGACTTGCTACTGGCCTCTCCAATAATGCATGTCTGCTTTCTCTGACACATGATGAGCTGAATCAAGTGTGTTTGATAAAGCAGACATGCAAAATGTGCATTGTCGGGGTGGCTCCAGAAACGTGTTTGGAAACCCTTGCCTTATAGCATACATAAATCACCTCATAGCAGATCTACACAGGTGGAGCTGGGGAAGATGAATACTTTCTGAAACAGACTGCATACAGCTACAGTAAGCACGAGTCATATATTTTTATTATATACAGTACATGGCTAAATTAGTACTTCACATCACATCAGAGTTTCCTTTTTTTCTTTTGACAAATGCCCAAGAACTATTAAGAAAAGTCTAACTGATGGTAGTGGACTGGATATATATAAGAAATCATCAAATAACATTCAATATAAAACATTCATTACAGCAGTTAATTCATCTCTTTTTCTTTTTTTTCTTTTGCAAATGTAAATGTGCAAAATAGAGCTAACTGCTGTTCGTGTTGATTAAAACTTGTTGAACCATCCAGATGATTTCATTAAATACTGAACTTCACAGAAATAAAATAATTATAATAATAACAATAATAATTTAGATATGCATTTTTCTTCCATTCATTTTTGATGTAACAGGGCATTTTGCTACACATCCTGGTGAATGTCTCTAGTCTTCAGTCTTTGCTCTAGCTATGTTTGCCCTGGTGCACTGCAGGGATTTCTGCAGGGAGAAATTTTGATCCTATTTCTCAGCAGGCCCACGGAGAGTTGTCTAAGAGAAGTGTCTGATATGGTAAATAGGCACAGAATTACATAAATAATTTAAGGGGGTGTTCATTAATAAAACCTACTTTACAAGTCTCTTTTAAGCAGAGAGACACAAGCTTGTGAGAAAATGCTGACAATTTTGACCAGAGATGGACAAGGTCAGGACAGGGTCACTTGCTGCTGTGACACAGATGAGTATCTGTTTGACCCTTAAATAGATTAATCATAACAGAGAGGACTGCACCCCACCTCGCTCATACATTTTACTTTCACACGCAATCAAAAACCCTCACTTGTGGCAGTGCTGTTCAGCATCTTTTCCTCACAAGGTCTTTGTAACCTCTATTCATTCATCTCTGATGAAAGCCTACATTACAAGGACTCTGCGTCAGTAATACAGGCCGTTCTTTGTCAAGCTAACAGCTATAATGGAGGCACATTTACACATAATGGATATATCAGATAATAAATGTCAAAAAAAGGACTTCAGCGCCAAAATATCAGGATCAATGATCTCATATCGAGATCCGAGGAATTGTCATAAGATGACATTAAAATTGCAAGACGTAAATGTGCGTGTTAGTATGAAAGGAAGTGAGGCTCTTCTTAAGTACATCAAAGCAAAAGAGACCTTTCAGTCTAATTAGTTTGTCCTTTATAAAAGGATTAAGGGCTCAGATTGTTATATATTCATCAGATAGCTTAGGAAAGCTAATGGATGAATCAATGCTTGCTGCGACTGGTGGATGCTGATTAGTAACATAATACTTAACTTCTGCCAATATCTGATCATCATTTTCCTTAAAATGTACTCCTTCTAAAGTAGAATTTTTTAGTAACACATTGCAACAGTTGTATCAGTGAAAGATTAATGACATATATTCCTAAAAGGGGTGAAAGCTGTTGTATCTGAGCCAGCTGTTGATATAAATGCTTATAACATCAGGGCACCTATGGGTAAATCCCAAATCCTTGCATAATACAAAAATATATAGGCTAGTAAATTAGTGAACACAAAAAAACCCCAACAATACAGACTGTGCAGAATACTACTGAAAAGAGTCTGAGATAACAGCAAGTCTGCCAGTCGATATCATTAAGTGTTTTCCAATACAATAATGTGCCTACGTAGCTTTAAGCAGAGCTGTTAGCACCATAATTTCCTTTCACTGGCCAAGAACCTCAGAAAACAGAAAGATTAATTTTAATAATCCAGAAATATCCAAGCCAGAAACCATGAATAGATAACACTGTGGAGTGATATGTACATTTTGATAGTGAGTAGGTAATAATACTAGATTGATTATAATATCCTCAGCAATAATAACAACAAAGCAATTAAATTTTCTTAATGACTCATTTACAGTAATCTCAGAATTTTGGTAGCATTTCCGACAGGATGAAACTGATATGTTGGATCATAATTATGGAGGTCCAGGTTGGATCATAATTATGGACTTAAATGGAAATTATGTTCTTACATACCCATATATTAAGCCTTCTATTTCGGTTGCATATACTGATGCATACTAATCATATAGCATGTACGTTTCTGTGGACCTTCAGAAACGAACTTATCCAAGTACATTTTCTCACTCACAGCAGTTAATGTTATTTTTCCTTTAATAATACATTATTGTTTTACAGTGTATGTAAACATTTCCCTTTTTTCTCTGAAACATTATTAACATTTCCACCACATTTAAAATAATTTGTTATGATTAGTATCATTATGCTGTATGAAGCACATTACTGTAAGTGACACTGTTAAAAACGCAAAATTTACCAGTACAATCTTTTGTTCAATATATTCTAGACATTTGTGAAACAACATGGAAAAGGCAGAATAGAGAAAATGTATCCATTATTTTTCCTGAAACACAAACCACACTTTCTATTGAGTAAATGCAACTGAATACAGTCATTAGTTTATATTCCCTCGTCTCTATATGTGCTACACATGATTTGACCGCATCCCACAGTGAAATACCAAACAACTGTTAGAAAAAGACCATTGGGTTTGTTATGTAACACTGACGTCTAACTGGTATAAGGTACCTCATTGTGTGTAACTTCTTGTAGTCTGCACGAAAATAAGATTTGGACTGTCATCCCCTCATACATAGCAGATCCATTATTATACAGATCCTGAGGACAAAAAAATCGGCCTACCTAAATTGTTTCTGTCCTGTACCATTCACCCCTGTGATCAAAAGCGGTTTGAGAGGCTAGTAAAACACTACTCTGAGAAATAATAAAAGATTATTATTTTTTTTTAATTACAGTTCAGCATTTAAAATTATTCCAACCGGGCCGAAACTAAGCTTTAGACATCAAGGCTGAGAGCCCCCATCTGTCCTTATCAGTCCTAAGCAAACCATGTAAAGCATGAGGGTTACATAACATAACTGAGATGTTCCCTTTTAGTCAGTCATGTTCAACTTTATGTCAACCTTGATGTTAGGGGTCCCTATGTAAAGCACCACAACTAAAACTCTATTATGTGTATTGATGGAGCAAGTGCTGGCAAGCAAGCATGCCAAGCCAGCTAAGCAATCTACTACAAAAGGCTTTTCACAATACATATTGTGTCAAAGCACTTCTTCAAATAAAACAACAGAGTGTGAGCAATGTATAATGACAACATTTAACACTCATTTTCAGTTATTTAAGGCATTTCATTATTGAATTCGGACACGTCATTGCTCAGCTAAGTTCAGTTTGAATAGTATCTGTGCAATCAAATCAATGATAATCGCTAGAAATTAAGTGTCCCCAACTAAGCAAGCCAGAGGCAACGATGGCAAGGAGCCAAAACTCCATAGGTGACAGAATGGAGAAAAACCTTGGGGGAAACCAGACTCGGTTGGGGTGTCCTGACATTTTCACTCTATTTGCTTGAGCAATCATTGAGTGCAGTGACACACCCATGTAAGAATGTGAAAATCAAAAGACCAAGTCCTGGCACCTAATTCAGGGGGACATAATAGGAGTTTGTCAGAATAAGCATGGCAGACTTGTTACTTCAAATGGCTATATCCGGGTCATATATTGGGTCATATATTCCAAAACATAGGCTAGAATCTGTGATTACTAATTACAGGATTCACACTGGTTCAGTTATTGAGAGCTACACATATTCAAAACATATTCATCCACGTTGGAGTAAAACCCCACGCATGGAATATAATTTTGCAATTAACTGCAATTCCTGGTTTTCCAACATAAATGGCAAAACTTACAGACAGCAGCTTTAACTTATTGAGTCTGCCAAATATAACCAACAAATATTTGACATTGTTTGGTGGTAGACAAACTATTTCAATGCCAGTGTGCAATAAAAAACAAACAAACAAAAAACTATGCACTCTGTTGAACCATGGAATTAAAGAAAGACTAGTGAGCTTGACACAGTAAACTAGTTCATACTATAATTTATTTAAAAAGCTAATAAACTCAAGGAGAATGATGATGTATTGTCATGTTACTAATCTTAAGTATGCCCCTTCAAAACTATTGGTATTGTGGGCATACAGACCTGTAGAAATTTCTCTTACACAGCTCAGAAAATGTAATTTTACACAACCGTGGACCTCATAAAGCATTCTGCTCCAGTGTGCAAAGAAAGGCAGAGAGACAGAGAAAAATGGTCTTGGCCCTGGTTTAGCCCTCACTTCCCTCTCCTGATATTGCACTCTTTTCCTTTCCTGTTTTTTTATCTCCTTTTTGCTATCTTTAATCTGTTTTTCTCTCACTCTCATGTCTCTGTCTGTTTTTCAAAATCGGGAAAAGGCCTTCTTTTCATTCCACAGTGCAAGGTGATTTACATCGAACACCTGTGTGATGGACCTTCTAATAGAGTCCTACTAAATCAGCAGAACCCAGTTGGACACCTGAGCCAAAGTTTACCTCAAAACTGACTGAACCCAAGCCAGGGTATTCTGTAGGGTTTACCCCCTGCATAATGAGGAGGCGTAATGAAGGCCTAGTTTACAGGCACCATCAAGCACAACTAATCGTGTTTTGCTTGGCAACACTAGGTTACCCTGGCTTCAGACAACTGCAAAGGCCACACTGTGTAGTCAGGCTGAGAATTCTTCCTTCGCATCCTTCTCTGCGACTGAAAGTGACTGCCAATTCATGGACATTTCATGCCAGATTTTCAGCCCAGCATCCAGGCTGTTTAAAGGCACTGTAACAAAGAAGGTCAATCAGTGTAACTTTCACAGCTAAATATAAATAAAATAGCTACAGTATAAGATATTTATTTTATTTATTTTTATTTATATTTAAAGAGACAAAACCATGCTTTTCAGTGTTGCATTAAAAAAAGTGATTTGCTATTATTTTAAATGCATCATGTCTAATGATGATAGGCAACATTCATTTTAGATTGCAATCCAAGGATCATCAGCATAAAACATAAAACAAGAAAAATAATGACAGTAGCAAACAGAAAATGGAGAAGCATGCTGTTATTATGGAAAAGTCTCATTATTCTTTCTTATCACGGATAATTACAAATAGGTGTTTAATATAACTCAGATGAGCTCAGACGACAACTACAAATGATCTGAGGCTAAAATCACTCAATAACTTTTATCAGTGATGGCTTAGATCAATATTTACATACAAATGATCTGCATTGTGCTGCAGGTCATGGGCAGAGCTGAAGGTGAAACGTGTTCCATTGAAATATAGTTAATCTGACTTAGTGAGGGCTGAAGGTTGCTCATTTATAATTTATATTATCCACAAGATGAATGGAAGTGCAAAACTAATCTTGGGTAAAATGGGAGACGTCTGACTAATCTCCCGCATTCCTATCAGCACATTGCCTCTTTTCCGTGAAATTCTGAAAACCTGATAACATGGTCCTATATGTTTAATGAAGACATGGCTCGTGCCTTATGGCTGAGTTATGAACAAGAACATTTCTAACTTTTAAAACTTTGAAAAGTAGTAACAAATAGAAACAAAGGCATATTTTTACTTTTTTTCTTTTTCTTTTTCAATGAGGTTAATATCTGCATTAATTAACGCACTAAATAAAGTGAGGCTTTATACAGTATATTTACAAAACACTTAACTAATATTTATAGGCAATGGTGTCTTAGTATCACACTTACTTTGCTGTAGGTCAAATCCAGTCTTCCGTCATTTTTTTCCCTCCGCTCTCCTACAGACTTTGATGAAGATGATCTATATTTGAGGAACACAGTCCAATCGAATCAGACATTTTAAGCTTTTTTTCTGGCCCTGCAGCTACACTAGTTTCCCATCACAGTTTAGGCACACATTTTTGATCGCATCTTATTCAATCAAATGTATTTATGCAAATTGCTTAGCCGCTGAAAAATCTTTAGACATATAAAATAAGAGCCACTGCTTTGCTTGCCAGGCAAGCAAAGGCTCATTTCTTCCAACTGAAAATAAAAGACAGAGATGTGTGTTGAGTGATGTAGAATGTCAGATGACTTTTGTCTTTTCCCAGAACCTCCCTTATGTAATCACCTCGTGCAACTCTGTGATGATGATTTAGACTGATGAGTGATGCAATGTTTGAGAAACCGCAAAGCTCTTTAAAAAGACACTGAACCTCTCCGTCATTAGTCTCTTGAGCAAGATGATCTTCCTATGCTTCTCAGACATTCCATTTGATGACATTTTCTGAAATCTCTTTGATTTCAACCCAAAGACTATATGGACTGACAGGAACAGCCAATATAATGAGTTCAAAGAAATGAAGAGCTTACTGAAAATGTTTTATTATTATTATTTTCTGCTCTGTCAGCCAATGAATTCGACTGCAGCTTCATGTAGCCAAACATTATGCATTTCAGGTGTTTATTAAATAATATGTGCAATGAATAAACAAATGAATCTCCCATTAGAAATGACAATTAATGGCAGTGACATAAAAACACAATAAAATATACATGTAAAAGTGATTGAGAGATAACCTACTAAAAGGGGTTGTACGTCTAGCATATTTCAAGGTAATTAAGAAACTCAAGTTCACCAAGTGTTACTGTTATTAATTCATTAGGCAGGGAAACGTCTCAAGGGAATGTTTTATCTAGATTTATACTAGGCAGAGAATTTTCATTACTCTACCCATAATCCTAACTGAATAATACATTTATGAGGATGGAAACACATTAATATGCATCTAAGGAATCCCAGGATACTCAGTTCTATTTTACAGCTCCCGTGTTGAGTAAGGTTAATACATTATTCCCATTTGCAAATTTGGCATGGAAAGTCCCAAAAATGGCTTTATGAGTCATTATTTTAAAAGGCTCAATGTATTTTAAATTAACAGTAGATTATGTCTGCACATTGTGCAACAGTGGAATCGGATATGAGATGGAGATATCTGGATGGAGTGTAATTTTCTGACAATTACATGGTTTAATAAGTTACTTTAACAATATGATTAAGTCAGTCCTGAAACAATAATGCTTTAGTGACATTATTAGGGCTGTCAGGTTAGCATGTGAATTTAATACAATTAATGCATATCTGATCTTTTTGTAAATTCTGTAATAAGAGCTTAAATCTTATGGAATTAAACATATACATTAAAATGGAATATTAAATTCACTGACAGTTAAAGTGAAGAACCTTTATATTGTTACAATGGCACCTATCAAGAGGTAGGATATATTAGTTCATTTAATAAGCAGAAAAATGTGCAAAGGAAAAAAAGTTCAAAAGCGACTTTAACGAGGGCTAAATAGTGAAAGCTAGAGAACTAAGTCAGAGCATTTCCAAATGACAAGTTTTGGGTGGTGTTCCTGTTTTACAGTTGTTAGTGAGCATGAGGACTGGACCTAAAGGTTGCCAGGTGTGATGACTCATGTTTTCTCAAAAGGTACATTTCAGATGCCGGTTCATTCATGTGATAGTTAAATCATAAATCATGTTCAACATCATGAGTACAGACGTCAAAAATTTTAACTTTCAACTTTCAAAATTTCAACTGACGTCTATTAGAAATTCTGTGGATAAAAGTCTCTGCGGCCTACCTCTGTATGTCTGAGCAGGTACATACACACTGAGACTGTGGACCAAGGCTGCAGTCTTGCTTGTTATTTCTATCACACACTCAAAGGAAAGCAAAGAAGAAAAACACAAAGATCCCATAGGTCTATTTTTCAATATCTCATCTCATAGCACTATTCGTATGTTTTAGTACAGTATAAGGTATAAGTTTATAAGATTCAAAAATGTCACCAATTATACAATACCCACCATTTTTTTCTTCTCTGATTGCTACATAATTATCTTACATGTAATTTCTATCCCTAGTCATTATAATAATGTCATGGAGTTATGCATATTACGTTTAATTTGCAAGCTAATTTATTTGATCATTAAATATCAAACAAATATATACAATCTATAGCTTAAGATAAGGCTGTTGGAGATAAAGTAAAGAATTTCTAGTGGGCCCAGAGATGCAGATGAGTATTTAAACAAAAGCACTTTGTGTGTTTACTTGCGCGTGCATATATGTATAAGATTACATGTATAAGACACAACAAACTGACACATGGTTAATGGTTGGAAAATTAACAGTGGAACAAATTATGAATATAGCAACCCAAATGATAAGATAAATAACAAAATAAAACTAAAAAGTGAACATAACTTTGGATGAGAACAGGATGAGAACAAGTAAATAATGGCAGATTATTAATTTTGGGAAAAAAATCCTGTAATACTGAGCCAACATTCTGAGACCTTCAAAGCATACTGAAATGATCTGAATGTATGACACTCAGCACAATTATTATTTAGCAAGCCTGCCTGTTAGAGCATGTTGCCTATGTTGTTACATAAGCTGTGCAGTTTAATTAATTAATATAGCGCGTGTATAAAGCTATGCATTTCATATAAGCATAAAACATTGAGCACCAGAGAAAAAGGATGCATAGAAAAATAAAACAGAAATAATAAATAAAATAAAAGATAAAACGCACTTTTTTCTTTTCCTGTAAGCTAAAGATCTAAAAATGTTTTAACATGTATTATTATTATTATTATTATCCAGTCTTTTCATGCCAAGGTCTGAAATAAACAAATAAATAAAACATTTTAACTAAGGCGTCTGAAGATATATTAATGTTCTGTGGAGACACAGTGATGGAAGTGAGTGTTTTATTGAAATGCGTTGTAAATGGTTTTAAGATCTCCATGTACTGCAAGAAGTGAGAATTGAGGTAAGCAGTTGTCCTCTAGAGTCTAGACTGTGCATGGCTTAGAGTGAATAAAAAAAGTTGTTTTTTAACAGTGTTTTAATCTTCAAATGCAACTTTCTTTCAGCCTTCAGTAACAAAAAAAGCTATTGTCCATCTGTCACTCAGGCAAAATGACCACCAGGATATTCAGACCATGCTTTATGGTGCAGATCTGGTTTTATGTTTTCTGTGAGACACAGTTTGCATTGTCAGTGTAAACAGACCTAACTGAATGTTGACTCAATGCAAATGGATTCACATCTTGTTTCCAACAATTAAACTGACCATCTGCATGAGACGTTTGCTGTTGCAGAGCTTTGCTGGAAATTAAAGGAACATTTTGTAGTGAACTTGGTATTATGTGCACAATATAAACAAATGAGCCTGTATGAATAAAATGTCTGCTAAAGCTTTTGGCACTTTCCTGTAAAAGCACCTTTAATCATCCCAGTTATGCTGTGCATTAGAAATACAAGCAAATAACTACAAATTAGTAGCTAATTTGATTTATTACAGGCTACAAATTGCCATTGACCTATTGTGTATAAATGTGTATATATGTGCCAATGACCTATATATATATATATATATATATATATATATATATATATATATATATATATATATATATATATATATATATATATATATATATATATATATATATATAAATAATGTAGCTCTGGTTGCTGTGTATGTGTAGGAAAAAACTGGGACCAGTCCTTAGGAGGAAAACATTATGCATGTGGCATCAATCAATAAATCAATAAAATGAATCGTATTTCACCTTAGCCTAGCATATAACTTATGGCAGATGAAATCATGCAAATTGCAGTAACCATGATAAACAGAGTCGTTTTTTTTTTTTTTAAGCTTGTTAATGCTGGTGGATGGTGGCCATATGATTTTGAACCATAACTCAAATATATCCACCAGCATTACCAAGCTTTAGAGGATAAAAAAATAAATGAATATTTTTTTATTATTATGTTCATTCATGCATATTTATAAAACGTACAGTAAAGGAGAAGTGAGGATTGTGCTTACTTACATTTCATACTGATATTAGATCTGAAATTTATACAGCAATCTGTCGCACTACATCAGGGAGTGACAAAACATAATTTATTGTCTGCAAAATGGAATGATTTGTTCAGTACAAATGTGTACTGAACCGAAAGACCTGTATCAAAAATTTTCTTTATGAATATGTTTGCTATTTCACCCATAATAAATCATGTATAAAACTGTACAGTTGGCTGTAGCCGTTAGAGCTGTAGCCAAAGGTAATACATACAGTAAAGTTTTCAGGTGACAAGTAAAGTTGAGATCAAGATTTAAAGAATAATAATAATAATAAAGTCCCATTTGCAAATTTGCAATCAGCTTTTAAATAACTGCAAAGCCTTTTCTCTGGTAACTGATTATACAGCCTGACTGCAGAGCCTTGTATTGGTCAAAGTTCCCATAATGGAACAGACAGTGTGTACATGTGTTTTTGTCCACTCAAGGCACGTAACGAGGCACCTAACAATTTGTCACTGAAGTGGTGCTGGCACCGTGTCAAGTTCAGCATCCTGCTCCACCAGGGCTTTGTGGTTTACAATACGTGTCATAACCTGGAGCTGTCTCAGTCCTCATGTTCGTATAATATATATGAGGAATGTGGAAAAGGCTAAACAGTTTTGGCTTGCTGTCTGCAACTTGGGAACTCAAGTGTGACACTCAACTCCATGTGCCTCAAAGATACCCTACTGAACCTAATTATGAAACTAAAGGAGAAGAGGATGGATGCTTACAGAATTTTAAAGAGATGGAAGCATGTAACAATTTGTTCAATTTAAGAAATGCGATCAGCAGAATATTATAAGGGGACCTTTGATAATTGTCACAATATCTCAGTCAAATTCAAAAGTCAAATAAAATCTTTGTTTTCTTTGAACATCTTTGAACATTTTCTCCATCCTCCATTGATCATTTTTTAAATATTGTCCATTCTCTGATTGATAGTGCTGAATTGGCACAGCCAGCCACTGACACTTTTTTTTAGGTGAATGAATGACTTACCCTATACATTTTACAACAGAGTGGAGGTGTACCCCTAAAAAACATTCACTGCAGTAAAAATTGTGACAACTAGTCTTGGTTTTACTTATACAACTGCAGAAGTTTGTAACTTAATTTCACAAGTTCACACCTTCATTAAATCTATAATGTGAAATGAGGAAAAGGGTAAACAGGTTTGGGTTTCTGTGCAGAATGGAGTTTCAAGCATGAGATTGTACTCTAGTTTAAAGTTTCTCCCAAAAGAATGTTTGATTGTATTATTGAAAGACGGCAATACAATGCTTGCTCAGAGCAACAACTATTATGTTCTGTAAAAAAAGTATCAAACACCTTACAAATAGCATTACGGGAAATAAGCATTGATCGCTTATACAGTACTTTGGCACTTTGTACAGTAAACCAGATTATAAGACTGTGACACATTGTATTACAGAAATAATATATATATATATATATATATATATATATATATATATATATATATATATATATATATATATATATATAAAATCCATTAAAACATCATTATTTCAAAAAACGAAAATGATGCAAAATAACAAACAGGAAAAATAAAAAGGTACAATAATTGTAGATAATTGTGTGCAGTGTTGTTTGGTAGTGCTGCATTTTCACAATCTGGAATGGACAAAGGCATGTATCCAATCCCTCCATTCTTTATACTTAATTCTGTTGAAGGGTCTATTTTGGTGATATAATAAAGCAATATGCCATTAATAAAACATTTAACACATGCAGAGTGTTGGGGACAACTCATTACAAATCAGATTACTTTTCTCAAGCAACCAGTAAAATAATGCATTACTTTTTTTTTTTTTTTTTTTAATGCTAGTTACTTTGACTTCCCGTTTGACTGCTGGCTTTGATTTCAGTCATTTGCATCTCACTTACAAAGAACAAACAAACAAACAAAAAAAACCCCACAGATTCAAAATAATAATAAAATATTAATATGATGCAACCATGCAATAATTAAATGCATTAAATATTACAAGTCCTTTATGTATTCACTCTCATTTTATTAACCATTGTTTATGCTGCTGACCTCCAATGACCTAATTCAATCATACTAAGAAGCAATAATTACTTTTTAAGCTTTTTAAGGCAAGTTAACATTTGAGCTTTATTTAATGCTGAATAATGCTGACATTGTGTTCTTCTGTGCAGATTTACTTACAAATTTACTTTTCCTTCAGCCTGTGACTTATTAATTATACTTTTTGATGTGAAAGGGTTTTTACATTTCTAACTTTTTATATTAAAAACAAACAAGCAAGCCCTGCCCAGATTTAAAAGTTAATTATAAAAATCCACCCAGTGTTTATTTTTTATTATGATTATTTTTAAATCCATATTTTAAAATCCTCTTTCTCAAATCAGACTGTTCTGAAAATCCTGGTAGAATAACATAGTTCTGCACAGGACCCTCCTATGATGGTTGATTGACATCTGTCTTATTTTATCAGTCCGTCATATTGTGTCTTATTGACTTCGGTGTAGAGAAAGAAAAGATGTCTCAGATGAAGAGATTGAAGTGTTTAGTTGTAGGATGTAATAATAAATATAGCAGTCGTCATTTACTCCCAACATCTGAAATGCCATAAGGAAAGACCATAAGGATTAATGCAGTGAAAAATGTGTCTATGTTGGTGCAAATCATTCATAATCCAGCTTTATCAAGTGATTTTAAGGGTTTTGATGAATCTTTACAAATCGCCTTTTCTTAATAATATGCTAGCCAGTGTGCTCCTCCATATATATATATACGTAGATGCCTCACTAGCGACTGTTATGGGTCGAGATACATAAGCCATCCGCCATTTTTGGACTTTTACTGTTTGAGTCTACAACAGCAAGTTATTCACTATCTTTGAACAGGGTAAACCCTGCCAAAATCAGCTCTGTTTTCATTAAGCCATCCTAGTCCATGTTGCTTTAAATGCTAATGAGCTATGCTAACCCCACCCCTCTCTTCTGCCAAGTGACAACAATCATCTCAGTGAACTTGAAAGTTAATGAATGTTCAAAGATAGTGAATAACTTGCTGCTGTAGACTCAAACAGTCAAAGTCCAAAAATGGCGGATGGCTTATGTATCTCGACCCATAACAGTCGCTAGTGAGGCATCTATATATATAAATAAATATATATATATATATATATATATATATATATATATATATATATATATATATATATATATATATATATATATATGGAGGAGCACTCTGGCTAGCATATTATTAAGAAAAGCGATTTGTAAAGATTCATCAAAACCCATAAAATATATATATATATATATATATATATATATATATATATATATATATATATATATATATATATATATATGGAGCGCACACTGGCTAGCATATTATTAAGAAAAGGCGATTTGTAAAGATTCATCAAAACCCTTAAAATCACTTGATAAAGCTGGATTATGAATGATTTGCACCAACATAGACACATTTTTTGTAGACCGAGGATCACTGCATTAATCCTTATGGTCTTTCCTTATGGCATTTCAGATGTTGGGAGTAAATGATGACTGCTATATTTATTATGACATCCTACAACTAAACACTTCAATCTCTTCATCTGAGACATCTTTTCTTTCTCTACACCGAAGTCAATAAGACACAATATGACGGACTGATAAAATAAGACAGATGTCCATCATGACCAATGAAAAGTCTATAATATACTTTGGTTAATTTTTTTTCAATGGTAGTGTAAAAAACACCTTTTTTAAAAGGTGTCTTTTACACTATCATTGAAAAAATTTTAACCAAAGTATATTATAGACTTTTCATTAAGACCCTCAAGAATCATATCAACTTGTGTAAAATGGGCATTCAATGTCCCCTTTAATAGAAAAGGGCACTTATTTTACCTCCAGCGCATCCATGTATAACACCATAGTAACAGTATACATTAAGAATAACATTCATGCATGTGTGATACTGTTTTGATAAAAAGCTCTTTGATTTTAGCTTTGTGTGGGTGTGCGTAAATAACCCTCAATCTTCAAACCAAAAATATTTTTATTTACAAGCAATAGCTGTTGTAGTTTTAGAAATGCAATGTTACCTGCCAATCTAGTCTGCATAGCTTTAGCTGTTTGGTAAAGCTTAACCTGGGATTGCCTTAATTTTTGCTGATGAGAGTCATGACCTTGTGCAATTTTTGTGGAGTCACATTAATATAACTGCAGTATGCATATCCATTGCATCATTACCACACGCTGCAAATTAGTTGTTTTCCTGGATCACACTTTATTTTGATATTCTTCTTTAGACATGCTTCTAACTATAAGTAACTACATATTAACAAATTCTTATAAATTTGCAAGTACATGTCTACTAACTCTCAGTGTAGTCTGTTAGGTTTAGGGTTAGTAGAATAAGTTGACATGTACTTGCATAGTTTCTCATAGCATGTTGTAGACCTAAACAAAGTGTTAGAAGTTA